>NC_082383.1:9254293-9261040 GCF_031168955.1 Gadus macrocephalus | reverse complement strand
GGTGTCAGAACCAACTCATACAATTCTCTCTCTCTGAATGACCCTACTCTCTTTATCACTTGCTCTCTCTCTACTGTGCTCTCTCGGGCCCCCCCCAATCTCGCTCTTTCTCTGAATAATCCCACTCTCTATCACTCGCTCTCGCTTCCATGCCCCCTCTCTCTCTCTCTCTCTCTCTCTCTCTCTCTCTCTCTCTCTCTCTCTCTCTCTCTCTCTCTCTCTCTCTCTCTCCCCACTCTCTTCCTCTCTCTCTCTCTCTCTCTCTCTCTCTCTCTCTCTCTCTCTCTCTCTCTCTCTCTCTCTCTCTCTCTCTCTCTCTCTCTCTCTCTCTCACTCTCCCTCCCAACTCCCCGCTCCCCCCTCTCTCTCTCATGGTTAGATACACCTGACTCAGTGTACCTGTGTGCCGAAGAACTTCATATTTCTCCAGACCGCCTCAGCTTGTGTGTGTGTGGGGGGGTTTGTTTGTGTGTGACAGGACATGGAGAGGGCGGCCAGCCTGACAGCCAGGATGAAGGGAGGGGGAGGTGTGGGGGTCCCAGCAGACGAAGGAGTTGTGCCCCGGAGCCGACCCTATCCCCCGGGAATACACCCTGGAGGTGAGCCACGCTGTGTGTGTGTGTGTGTGTGGGTGGGTAAGTCAGCTGTGTGTATGTTTATTATGCACATGTTGATTTCTCAATCTTGTACGACGGTATTTTGTATTTATTAGCATGTGTGTGTCTCTCACAGACACACACACACATTTGTGACATTTAATGTAATTCATATTTCCAAAGAAATTGAAATCTTTCAATCTTTCTTGCTCTCTCTCTCTCTCCCTCCCTCTCTCCCTTTCTCTTGCCTTGGTTCCTCTGCCATTCTTTCCCATCTACTTGTGTCTTTGTTTAACTCGGTCTCTCCTTCTCGCCCTCTCTGTTTCCCACTGCATCCATAATTCATTGTGTTTGAAGTGGGTCTTAAATACTTGGACACAGGCGCTAGGCTGGGCAGAGGGAAGGTCTTCTGTTGTTTTTGAATTGGCTGTCAAAGTCCTTACAGAAGCTGTCACTAATGTTATATTAGTCTGTCTGGACTGGAAGATGGCCTTTTGATTATTTTCATTCAAAGTCTTTTCAAAACAAGATTGAAGGGTTTTTGTTGTTTGACATTTGGCATATTTACTTTTGCTATAAATACACAATGATGGCTCAATCAAATGGACAGGCAAGCAGACATACAGAAGGACAGACGGATGGGTGGGGGAGTAGGCTGGCAGGCAGGTAGACAGAAAGTCAGACAGACAGTTTAACTTTGGCCAACAGCTAGACATGGGTCTGTGAGCCCTCATCCATTAAATATGCTGCGCCATCAACTGTAACCTGGGCCTACTGGTCCCTCAGCTATAGGTCTCTCTATCTCTTTTCATCTTTTTCTCTCTCTCTCTCTCACTATTTCTATCTCTCTTTTTGGAAGACAACTATGTTTAATTAAAGTGATTATAAATGAAGGCAGAAACACCACCACATTCTGTAAGTCATTACTCACAATCATATCCAAAGTCACTGTATCTTAAACCCCACGTACAAGCCACCAAAGAACATTGCTTTCTAGGCAATTCAGACGTGCAATGTCCTAGCTTCTAGGCCCTAGGGGAAGCTCTTTGAAGCATCTTGATCGATGTTGGACCATTTAGGACGTTTCTCTACTCCTCCTGCGACAGTGTTTTCTTTTCATTACCTCTTAATTTGACCTCTTCATATGACCTCTTACAATCTTCCAACCAGAAGAACGGCTCACATTCCCAGACATCTGGAATGCAGTGTTTATTGTCCTTCATCACCTCTCTTCCATCTCTCCTTTCTATCATGTCTCTCCTTCGCTCTTAGTGTATTTTTATCTCTCACTCTCTTTCTCTCTCTCTCTCTCTCTCCCTCTCCCTCTCTTTACTTGTGTCTATTTCTCTCTCTTGTCTTGTTTGTTCTTTCTGTCTGTTTTGTCTGAATCTTTTTTTCTAAATCTTCTCCACCCACCTCAGGATTATTCTAGGTAGTTCACTAATTAGGAGGCTGTATTGCATGTGAGCTATCCTTCTTTTAATTCTCAGAATATGAATCTTTTTATTCTGTTAGCGTATCCTTGAACAACCTTAAAAAAATGCATTTGGGATCTATAACATCAGAAGAACATCAGCGATTTGGACCTGCCACAAATGCTTCCCTAAAGCTTGGGCGTGTCGGGACAGATTAAAATAACAATATACAGAGAGAGAGCAAGAAAACACAGCCACGCTACATTCCGTGGGCTTTTCTCATTAAAAACAATATGACGCCGGTTGTTGTTTGTGTCGAGCTACTGCAAGCATGAAGTGAAGAGCTTTGGCCTTTGCCAAAGAGATTGTTCTGAACGAAACAGCCTTTACTAATCTCCCAAACGCGCCCCGCCCCCCTGCCCCCCGCTACGCTCCTCAAAGCTGTGCCAGTGCTGCCGGTCGCAGGGGGAATGATGCCCCCCGTCCCGGCCATGCCCATACCCTCCCACCACCACCACCACGAACAACACCAGCAGCAGCAGCAGCAGCAGCAGCAGCGAGAGCAACCCTCTCCACCGGAGTACCACCAGTACAACCAGCCCCCAGCGCAGCAGTACCCCTCCTCCGTCTCCCCGCCCACCTCCCCGCCCGCCGCTCGCTCCGCCCCCCCCCGCCTCAGCACGCTCCCGCTCCATCTCCTCGGGTGGGGCGGGGGGTGCGGGGGGTGCGGGTTCAGCTCCCATGCAGGGGGCTCTCCCCGGGATGCCTCCCCTGCCGGTGATGCCGGGCGTGGGCGCAGGTGAACAAGCGGCCGGAGTGGCGTGTCTGCACGGAGTGGGTCTCTCGGCATGCGTGAAGCCTCTGACTTTGAGTATCTGTGATGACTAGCGAATTGGACGCTGTTGCAATGTAGAGTTTGGATGTTTGCCTTCTGGTTTTCATTGAAGCCTCGAGTCTTCAGGAGAACTGCTTGGGAATTATGACGAAAAAAATGGGTTTGTGGCCATGCTACAGAATCTGAATTATCTCCATTTATAGCCATAAAATAATGTCTGTCAATGTTCACAATAGCTTTTAAAGTAACTGCGTATTCCTCTTTGTCCTTTTTCTGCGCAAATGCTCTGTCCACGTTTTGGTCATCAAGTACCATGCATTATGGCCGCTAGCATGTTTGCATCATTGCAGTGAACATTTGCTGTTGTTTGCTTGATCCTGTGTTAAAATCCATGGTGTTTATGTTGGCAAATTTAGCTCTGCGTTTTCAGCCTTGGACAGATACAGGATGTTGGCTGTGTCTTTGAGTGACTTTGCTGTGGTATTTCAGTGAACTACACCAATAGATGAGACTGTCCGTTACAATTGTGTGTTTGTCTATCTGCCCTGAAGGACCTGACCAGCACTTAGTGGCTCAGCAGCAGCAGGCCCTGATAAACCAGCAGGCCATCATACTGGTATGGCCCCCAACGACGCCCTGATCAACACAATCCACACTGTACTAAAGGTCATGTCCCTGGAGGGGGCGGTCAATGGGGATATTCTGCAGCCTGACACCACAGGACGGAATAATGGTCCCATAGTCCAACTGGTGCCAATACAGTAGAACGTATACGCATTAGCACACTTGCTAGTCGTAGCTGATACAGTTATCAGGAAGAAACTGCTTAATAGCTATAACCTCATAAAAAGATCTTTGACTGTCCGATGTCCAAATGTGATACCAACACAGCTGTATGGGCAGTATCTGTTATCCCTCTGTAGCATCACTTTATAATGAGGATGCATTAATTAAACATTAATTAACCATTAATAGGCATAAGTTATCGCAGTATTAACCCTATTTTAACAATGGTTGAATGTCTGTATTATTAAACGTGTGTGTGTGTGTGTGTGTGTGTGTGTGTGTGTGTGTGTGTGTGTGTGTGTGTGTGTGTGTGTGTGTGTGTGTGTGTGTGTGTGTGTGTGTGTGTGTGTGTGTGTGTGTGTGTGTTCCCAGGCCCAACAGATGACCATGCAGGCCATGGCCCTCCAGCAGCAAATGATGTCCAACTATACCCCGGTCCCCAGGTCCCCCCCGACACACTCTCCAGCACACTCCCGCACACCCAGCCCTGTGAGTCCAACTCACACGCACACCTTCTCAACGCACATGCAAGCACATACACACACAGACACACACACGCACACACAGGCTGCTGGATGCAGAATTTGTGATGAAGTTTAATCTATTCACCCTTCCACAGGTCAAAGAGGGCAAAGACTCGCCGACAAAGACTCCGCAAAGAAAAATCAGTATGTCCACAGGAACATTCACGATCAAAATACCTATTTCACAATATTATGCTAAATTATATGATGTGTACTGCACATATGACGCCAATGTTTTTTTGTATTTTTGGTAAAGAAATTTAGATATGAAAAAAAACGGAAGCCTATAAATGTCTTCATAGCACACCAATGAGGAAGCAGCCAGGTGTGGCAAATAGGAGTTCTAAGCACATTGGTTGCAGATGTATAAAGTAATGTTTGCTCCTTCTGGCTAATTCTGCCAATTTACTCCGGCAATTGGATCAGATCACAGGAAAAACATATCTTCTATCACACCTGTCATTCATTATTTTTTTTAGATGACTAAATGAAATGATATGATCTAATTATTGCTCCGGATGAATCTGAACAAGGACAGGTTCATTTGGAGAGAGCTGACGGACTCGTACGTTGCAGGTCCGACGACGGCCCCCCCTTCGGAGGCAGTGGTGAAGGCCAGTGTGAACAACACGGAGCGCCTGGACCCCAGCCACGACATCAAGGACATCGTCAAACAGCACCAGCCCCCCGCCACCCCGGCCCCCACCCAGACACCTGGCTCACAGAGGTGGGCACACACACTCACACACACACACACTCACTCACTCTTTTCTCTATGATTGCAGATCTACACTCAGTGTGTCTGTGTCTATGTGTGTGTGTGTGTGTGTGTGTGTGTGTATGTGTGTGTGTGTGTGTATGTGCGCGCGTCTGTGCATGTTTGAGTGTTCAGAAAAGGCGATGGGAAGGCGTTTGAGAAGAAATCAGACCCCCACGATGAAGCAATGGAGATCCTCAAAGATCAGATGGCCAACCCACCAGCTCAAGTAAACACAACACACACACACACACACACACACACACACACACACACACACACACACACACACGTTTATTGTGTTATAGAGTTCAATTCCTTACACAGATGTTGACCTGTCTGCAAGCCATGCATATTTGTAATTTTATGTTTTTGATTGACATTAATTTTAGAACATTAGTACATTAATAGTGACTGTCCGTCTTCCTCAGACACCAAAGAAACCGGCCCCGCCCAAAGAAGAGGGAGGAGCCAAAGCCAACAAAACAATCAGACGCCGACCAATGACCACGCCTTCCACCACCGGCCCCCCCCCTCCCACAGGTACCGTCATTCAGCACTTTCATTGGTAAACATTGGTTCATTTGCATATGAAACATTACCATTCTTTGTTCAGATACTGTACATATTATTGTGTGTCCGTGTGTGTGTGTGTGTCCGTGTGTGTGTGTGTGTGTGTGTGTGTGTGTGTGTGTGTGTGTGTGTGTGTGTGTGTGTGTGTGTGTGTGTGTGTGTGTGTGTGTGTGTGTGTGTGTGTGTGTGTCCAGTCTCTAGAAAGCTGCCCATGGAGGAGGAGATCATTCAGACTCAGCTGCACAGCAGGAGCAGCGAGGAGCACTACACCTACACTAATGTACCCTGGAAATTATACCTGAGGAAGGAGGTGCACCCACGCACACACACACAGACACACACAGACACACTCACACACACACACACACACACACACACACACACACACTACACCTACACTAATGTACCCTGGAAACGGTACCTGAGGTAGGAGGTGCACCCACAAACACACGCACACACTGCTCCTATACCCTGTAAACAAAACCTGAGAAAGGAGGTGCACAACACACACACACACACACACACACACACACACACACACACACACACACACACACACACACACACACACACACACACACACACACACACACATGCTAAATCTGTCATCTTGTGTTGCCAGGTGTTCTACCCTAAGGAGAGCTTCAACAACCCCCTCATACTGGAGCTCCTCTTCAGACAGGTCAGTTCTGCCCATGCTGCATCTCTTTTAATTCCTATATATTGGTCCGGCACTTTCTGCTGTGACACCCTTTCCATCCGGGATTAATAAAGTACTTCTATAATCACATTCATCAGATGGCTGGCGCCCAGCTATGCTCTTACAGACCTATCAATAGCTGGGTATAAATCAAATATGTCCTTAACCTATAAACCTGTTGTCTTGCAACATGCAGATTGTTCATGATACTTTCTCCGAGGCCTGCATCCGCATCAACCAGGAGGAGAGACAGAAGATGAAAGATTTTTTCGGTATGGATGCAAAGATTCATTTGGCGGTATATTCTTATGCGTCAATGTTCATTCCAATTGTCCAGTGGCCGTTAAAGGATCCATACACAGGCGACGGTATGTTTGGTTTCTGTGTATTCCCGGCCAGCTGAGAAAAATGTCGACCAGGCTGTGGGAACGCAGGACGAAGAGGTGAAGAAGAAAGCCATCACTATGGCGAAGGACTCCTGGGATATCTACTTCTCCCGCCTCTTCCCCGCATCGGTGAGGTTAACCTCCGTTTGTAGGACCCTTCCTGTCATCGGTGAGG
>NC_082383.1:9159293-9241793 GCF_031168955.1 Gadus macrocephalus | reverse complement strand
GTTCTGTGTCCCGGAACAGCAGTAGCAGGCTATTGTGTATTGGAACGTTGATGAGCACAACCCCCTCAATGTCTGCATAGGTTCGATTTTAAACCACTATCTCTACGGCCATTTCTTCCCTAGTTCCATTATGTAGGCCAGGGGCATGCATCTTTGGATGCTTTGTCAGTGACGTATGGCTTAACTCTGCTGTGTTTAGTCCCGTCTCCAAAAGTGGTGTGCAGCTAAAGTAGGTTATTCCTGAAAGTTTCATAATTTGTCCGGAGCAAGGGCTTGATTGATAACTACATGTATCAAGTAGCATTTATTGCAGTGCTTTCAGCCGGGGGTGATCCCCTCGGTCTTTGGAAAGCTCATATGGCCTTGAATCAATGGCATTGAACTCTTGAGTAATGCAGAGTCTGTCAACTAACGCATATGCCTAGTAGCCTACTGTTATTAAAACGACACATCTAGGCCAAATACAAAATTTAAACTGGGTGTGTCCTAGAAATTATGCTGCATCTGTCAAATGAAGGAGCCGAAGATTTACATAATTATTTTATGTATCTATGTTCTTGGAAGGAACACACACACATACACACAAAATAATAGCAAAGTGGACATTACACAATCATCGCCCTGTCAAGCCAAGGCACACTGAAACCGGCTGCTAAAAGGGTCGCATAGGTCAGTTTCTCTTGAGGGCAGCTGTGCCTGTTGTTGACCTAACCTGTGTGTCGTTGTCTTGCTGCTCCTGCGACCCCAGTAAGGGAACTTTTACCTCTGTGACATACTACACATCTTTGGGGTCTCGTTTCTCACCCAGTGCAGCTTTAATCCACAGTTCAGACCCAGTTCTCCAGGGTGCTTGCTTGTTTGAATGAGTGTTTACGGGGATTATAGTGAGAATTGCAAGAACCAAACTCATGACCTAATAGTCCAAACTTCCAAAGCAGTCCGTTGACCTTGAAGTCAATCCCAGCTCTAAACTCTAGAGTGATTTTGAAATGTTGAAAGTTGCCTTCAAAATAAGAACAAAAATAGGAAGAATTTACATTAATGTTGAAATTGTCATGCCTATTAAGGCAATGCAGTAGCCAAATGATAAATGGCAGCTTTAGAAGCTTTACCTGAAGTGAACAAGATGCGTGCAGAAGCTGGCATAAAACGGACAATGCATTGACATCATACATCTCCTTCAGTGTTTGGATGACAACTTTCCATGTTATTAAATTCAAGGGTATTTATTTAGATGTGTTACAGAAGTAGAACACACAATTTCCAGGGGACTCCATGGTTTGCCCACATGCGTGCACACACAAAGAATAAAATGTTTAAAAATAACCATTGCTCCCCCCCCCCCCCGGCCTTCATTGTCTCTGCTTACGACATTACCCGTGTTTTTCAAATGTACGTTTTACAAATCAAATAACATCAGATGACATTTAACGATTTTAAGTAGGGCTCGTAAAGTTCATTGTGTGCCGTTTTCCGTCCTCTGGTGATTTGCCTGTGTTTCTATGGCGTTGAATGGTCTCTCTGTCTCTCTCTTTACGTCCCTCTCTCAGACGGTGGAGCATGGGTTCCCCCACCAGCCCAGCTCCCTGGCGTTTGACCCAAGGCTGCACATCATGGCCATAGGCACCAAGTCTGGTGCTGTCAAAATGTATCCATCACAAAATACGATTTTTGCAATTATTTTTGAAGTCTGATATGTAAAACAACATCTGCAACCATTGTGTAAGGATGTTGTCAAACGCATGGGAATACCGTTTGACAACATCGTAACAGCCCGCCCCTTAGCTCCTGACCTTTTTGTGCTTTTGTCATCCAATGCTACGGGAGATCGATTTGAACAAATGTGTACTTGTTAACTTCTGAACTGAAACTACTGTTGTTGCTGTCTTTTATTCTCGTCTCTGACTAATGTGACGGTAAGCTGTTGTTTGGTAGCCCTGACGCCATCTTTTGAAACTGACCCATTTGCCATTTTTTTACCTTTCGGTAATGAAGCATCAAGGCACGTTTGGATATTCAACGCTGTCAATCCCGTCCGAATACTGGCTTGCTGTTTGGTCGGTGCCCAAGTGGCTGTTAAGAGTAGCCTAAGTTGAGGCTGATGGCCAGAGTCTTCCCCCAATCTGTCTGTCTGGGCTCAGACCCCTGTCTCTGTCTCCATGCACGTCAGATCTGCACCCAACTGATGGCCTTTTCTTTCTCATTGCTGTCTGTCTGTCTCTGTTTCTTTCTCGGTCCGTCTGTTATAGATCTCTTCATTCTCTTAATACCTCTGTTTTTATGATGTTTTCAGTCTGTTCTTCGAGACCTCTTTCTGTTTCTCTTAGTCTCTCCCTCATTCTGTTTCTCTCGGTGTTTGTAGGTCACTTCTTTGTGTTTCATCGTTTTTGAGAACGTCAGTAGCTATGTATTGGTAATTCGATCAATGTGCTCTACACATTGTGTTTGAGATTCAAGATAGCATTTTAATCAAAAGGAAATTGAGTAATTGAGCCAAGCTGGGGGTCATTTCTTCCCTCATCTCCAGCAATCCCAACACATATCTGTTGTCGCTTTACCGCAAGCTGGAAACATTCTTCTAAGTTGCTGAAGATGCGCTTCATTAGTCGAACACAGATGCTTCGGCCAGAACTTCCAGACACAGATTTGAGAACACACGGCCAAATCAAGCCGACTATAAAACGCGAGTGACAGGGGTTTGTTTTCTTCTTTTTTTTTCATTCAAAAACTCGACACCCCCCCGATTCCTGTTATCTAGTGCCCTAGCAGCTTATGTGCTGCAGATAATTCCATTGAGTAATGTTGCGTGAAATTACTCTATAGTTACGTTTGTAGGCTATACCGCCCAGAAGCCATTCTCTGACTGAGCCTGCTGTCAAACAAGTATTAAAACCGAAATAGACTGGTTGCTCTGTCATCGCTTTGGCTTCACGTTGGCAAAGGGAGGTTCAGTAATGCAGTACAGTTGCCACCGGTCTGTACTGCCGTAACCAATGATGTAAGCCTCCATATCATCGATGAAATCGTCAAGCATACAATAATGTTAATGCTGACTAACCGTTTGTTGTACCATACTTGCCTGGGGTTATTTTTAGCTGTAATGCGACAGCGGCCAGAGGATGGAGCCGTGCTATGCATTGTGTGTGTAAGAGACTCTCAGAGGCTGACTGTGTGTGTGTGTGTGTGTGTGTGTGTGTGTGTGTGTGTGTGTGTGTGTGTGTGTGTGTGTGTGTGTGTGTGTGTGTGTGTGTGTGTGTGTGTGTGTGTGTGTGTGTGTGTGTGTGTGTGTGTGTGTGTGTGTGTGGGGTGCTTTGAGAGCTTCTCTGTGTAAGGGAGGTTGGTGGTACCAGGCTCTGGCTGGAGACACGTGCGTGAACACGGACAGCGAGAGAGAGAAGGCGGAAGAGATGTAGACAATGAGATGCAGTGCTGTTGTTGAACAAACACGAGTCCCTTGCAGAGCCGTCCAACCACTAAGCTACAATGAATAAAGCCTTACCCATTTTTAAACGTATGTTAAACATGGATGGCTGCTAACTTTTGGACACACAAAAAGGACAATGTGGATCTCAAAGCTTTGCCCCTGAGGTGTTTTGTTAAAATTCCAGAGGCGCGCCATATCTGCACTTTTCTCACCGTTTGGTTTTGTTTGCGTGCATAATGACCAGAGACGCGCACACACACACACACACACACTTTTTCTTGCTTGCCTTTCTGTTTGTGAAGCCCAGAGTCATATTACACCCAGAGATCCCCTGTTCTGACCACACGGTGAGGATTGGGACGGGGAAGGAGAGTGTGTGCGTCGAGGGGGAGACTGGCTGGCCTGGATCCAGGGGAGTTAGGCTCCTGTTGTGGAATTCATGTTGCACTGCCCTGGGTTAACCCTGTGTGTGTGTGTGTGTGTGTGTGTGTGTGTGTGTGTGTGTGTGCACACTGGGTGAGTAAGGGCTTTGTTGCGAGGTCTCGTCTTAATGAAGGGCTGCTTCAGAGGCGGTTTCCAAGACAACCAGTGCTGTGGATGCGGAGGCTGTATGCAGACTGAATGGGGTTTAAAAATAAAGAGGGAGACAGAAATGTAACCTACTCCTCAGCCCAGCATCGATGGCAATCGTCACCTTGTCGAACTGAAGCATAAAAGCGTGTGCGAACGTGGGACGAGCCCCTTGTGAGCAGACAGGGGCTGGTGGGCTGTTGCTCAATCTTGTTTTTGAAATGGAACAGGGATAACGGCTAGAAACACACTTGCTCTGTGTGTGTGAACCTCGAACCAGCTGCAGTGTGTCTCCTGCACTGCTGTTCAGATGCTTAGTGACCCCATTTCCCAACATCCACTCCTCTCTCAACTGACAACTTATTTATGTATTCATTCCGGTGGCGGTTTGAAGTCGCCGGAATGCTCGCCCACTTTGCGCTGATTCACGTTAAAATGTTGTTTGACGTCCTGTCACATTGCTGCCGACCGCGGAACGGCTAATATTGACACGAATGCAAGGATAAACATGCCAGTGTGTGTTTCACTGTTCTGGCCAGTCGTGTCTCGGTGCGTTTCTGAGTTTTCTCCTTTAGGGTGAAGGGCCGTGTTTTCTGAATATTTGGCAACCTTCGAGAATGCGATTTATCGGATCTTTATGTATACAAATGCAAATTATCAACTTTTTATCTGATCATCCGTGTTTGATGCAAACAACTATAAATCCAGCTTTAATATACTTGGAATGGCCCACCTCTCATTGCAACGCAAAGAATAACTCTCACATCTGTTAATAGATGGCCTCAGCCCGGCCAGCATAATAACGTGTGCTGTAGCCAAAACCTGTTCCACTCTTTATCAAACCATGTGAATGTAGTGAAACAGTTTGGAACAAAGACACATCCTGTCACTGGGGACGATCTACAGCTGGGCGGGAAAATATTTCTTTAATAATGGAGGGGGATTCCTAAAACTTGACACTTTTCTGTATGGTTTCTATTTTGTTCTAGTACAACAAAGCATTTGAACGAAAAACAAATAGCCCTGCATGAAAATGAGGGATTTCACAGTTTTCATTGGTGACATTATGGTTAGCATAATCAAAATGCAAATAACTTATTGGTACTTTGTACTGAGATGTACCCTACCAAATACTCCTATTCTTGGTCTGAGAAGACCTCTGTGGCATGTCTCTCTCCAGAACTTTCCAGATATTTTCTGGGTTCCTCCAGAGGCCAATGGGCCACTCTGAGGAGTCGCCTCTCTTCTTCTGTTGTCAATTAGCCCACCACAGAGGAGGGCTTGCAGTGTTTTTCCATTGTTACAACCGTCCCGAGTATTTTCTCTATCTCTGGCATGTGAGCTGGAAAAGATGGATAGGTTTGTTTGCTTGGTCGTGCTGCTGCCCCTGTTTTGGTTGGGACAAGCCAATGTATTATTTTTTTTTTCTACTGGAGATCTCCTGCTTGTTGTATGGAAATTTAAACATTCCTGATTGTCTCATGAAAGGTATAGTTACTCAAATTGGGTTTATAGGAGGATAATAGGAGTTGTAATACCAAGTGCAGCATTCAGCTGTGTGTTCACACTACCAAAATGCAAACGCACCAATAAAGAGGTGTGTTTTGGGGTGTATGTGTGTTTTCGGGTCAGCCAGTCTGATGGAAGCCAGCTGGGCCAGCGGTCGCTGATTCATCTTTCTGTCGACTCTCCCCGATCACGTCTCTCCCTGCTGGACCCAATCTGTTTGTTTTTCCCCCCGTGTTTCTCTGTGTTCCTACACTCCTCATCCCTTTGTGTCCCTCTATCACACTCCATTTCTGCGTATATCTCTCCCGCCTGTCCCTTTTTCCCTTTCTTCCCCTTTCCCTTGTTTCTTGCAGGTTATATTAGTTCCTTATTTTCATTGGGCCACTGTATCCCTCCACCTCTAACCACATTGTCTCTTTCTCACTCGCTCTCGCCCAGCTTCGGCTCAAACCCTCTCATCCCAAATGTTTATCTCACCCAACAGTCTCTCACTCCCAATCTGACCCAACAGTCTCACACTCTTTATCTCACCCAACAGTCTCACACTCTTTATCTCACCCAACAGTCTCTCACTCCTTATCTCACCCAACAGTCTCACTCCTTATCTCACCCAACAGTCTCTCACTCCCAATCTGACCCAACTGTCTCTCACTCCTTATCTCGCCCAACAGTCTCTCACTCCTTATCTCACCCAACAGTCTCTCACTCCTTATCTCACCCGACAGTCTCTCACTCCTTATCTCACCCGACAGTCTCTCACTCCTTATCTCACCCAACAGTCTCTCACTCCCAATCTGACCCAACTGTCTCATTCCCTCTCCGTCCTTCATCTCTCCCTTTTCAAAGCAGCCAATCGGACTGTGTGCTTGTGTATGGGTGTGAGGGCTCAAACGAAAAGGGGAGAAGAGGGGTGGGGGGGATAGATGCAAGCCGCAGAGCATTTTTTCTCAAGTGGCTGGGAGGAGTTGTTCAGCTAACCCTGTCACAGGCCTCCATTACCCAAGGGGGGGGGGGGGGGGGGGGGGGTGGGTGGGTGTGTGTGTGTGTGTGTGTGTGTGTGTGTGTGTGTGTGTGTGTGTGTGTGTGTGTGTGTGTGTGTGTGTGTGTGTGTGTGTGTCTTTGAGATAATCACTCAGAAGTTGTGTTGCATTGTTGAGTTACTTATTATGTGACACAAGACATCACTTTTGTTAAGAAGCTTGGTGCCATCCACCCACAGTTCAATAAAGCCATGAATTGATTATTCTATGAGTTTGGTCTGTGGAGATATGTTTGTGTGTGACAATGTTGTCTGTTGATGCGTATTCAGGCCGTGAAATCGCTTTATCCTTCCCAACACGGCTCTCTGCATCGCTGACCAATCACACACTGCTCCCCTGTGTATGTGTGTTAATGAGTGTTTCACTCATTAGCGGTCATTATAGTGACTCCATGTGTGTTTTTAAAGTGGTCATTAGCAGCAGGTTGTTTGTCTTCATGGTCGGTAGATCACAAAGATTGGATTGACCATCACCTGTGTGTGTCTGTGTGTGTGTGATATGCACAGATTATTGGGATAATCAGCGTCTTCTGTCCTGCCAATATTATGTCCCTTTGCCATCTCTTTCCTTTCTTCCATATTTGGCCGTGGCATCTGTCGCCGAGGGCATTTCCTGAGTGCCAGGTCATTTTGGAGCAAACCGTGATCTCAGTTGGTTCTTGGCCTCATTTGGAAATGGCTGTGGATAAACAGGTCTACCTGTGGTTACATCAGGTCACGTTCTATCATCCCAATTGGTCGATCTGTCTGATTTTGTCCCAACTTAGTCTCTCTTGGAATTGACTGGAGTCATTCAGCGGAAGCTTTTATTCAAAGCGGCAGGATGAGCATGTAGGGGTTGGAGGTCTTCTTGTAGGATGCCTACGTGTCGACTGCAGACATCCAGCCCAGAAGCGTTTGGCTCAGAGTCAAAAGAGACCACGCGTCCCCCGTCTGTTGATATCTTTATAGTCACAGAGTGGAACGCCTGTTGTCTGTGAGGTCCCTGTTATAAAGCATGCTGGAATACCTTCCCATCTGTTTGCTAGGCGGCCTGTGATAAACAAGAGAAGACGTTAGTTAATTATTCTCCAAAGCGATCGAATGAAAATTATGGAAATTCAATGAAGAGAGTATATGGTTTTGGTTGCAACAGAAACCAGCACCTGAAGTGACAAGGAAAGTAATTAAAGGAGACTATAGGGCATGGGCTTCATTTTGTCTAATTAACAGCGGGACAGGTCTTACTTTGAATCTTTTATGATTCAATTTTATTTGTAAGGCCCTTCATCACCATCACAGTCTCAATGGGCTTAACAGACCAACTATTTATGACACCCCCTTTACCCACGCCCCCACACGGGCAAGAAAAACTCCCTTGAATTAGCAAGGAAGAAATCTTGAAGAAACGTATAGTAGGGGATCCCTTCTTCCAGGGACGGTCAGGAGTACAATGGGTGCCATAATTGACATACAGGTAAATACATGCAAATCATATTAAATGTATGATGTGGAGCTGGCCGGTTAACCATGAGGAGAGTCCAGGCATCCAGTCCAGTCACCGCAGCACGCTAGCAAAGGCTGAATAGTGTATTAGAAGGGAAAATTATGTAGGGGAAATTTATACTGCTATTAATTTAGTAACCGTATTAACAAAAGCACAAACAAACACGCAGTGGTCTTCACATCGCATCTGTATCGTCTGATCTAGTACCAACCATCATTAGGAGCATTCTCTATGCCAATGAGTTACTTGGGGCGTCTGTAGTCTGTCCTTGAAAAGTCAATGGAATTACTGGATACCATGAACAGTCCCTGTAGGCGGTAGAATATACGTCCAGAAAACTCTGCTTATAGATTCACCACTAACTTGCAGTTTAAACTCAAGAACAGCAAGGAATATGTGAGGACATGGATGACTTTTTTCTTCTATTTCTATTTATTTCATGTTCGTCATGACATCTGCTAGCAATGAGATTCATATTGATGCCTTTGGCTGTCTGGCATGGGGTTAACCTTTCATTGTTCTTTTTATTGATTTTTATTTGTGTTTTTTTACCTTTTTGTCTCAGTTGGGCCATAGAGTTAGCTACAATGTGCCATGGTAAGAGTCGACTATGCTCTGTTTCTGATCTTGCTGCAATTACCTGGGCTAGAACCACAGGTTTCAATGCACCGCCAGTTTATACGGTTTCCGTCAGAAATGCAGAGCTGCAGGGTGGATCAAAGAGGATGGAGCCCACACTTTCCGGAACCTCTCTACTTGCAGCCCAACGGTTGCGAGTTTGATCCGCAACCGGCTGCGGCGGACCTGCTCCTCCCTGCGTAACCTGTGTCTGAATCCATTCATCTGTTTGGACATAAGTAGATGGAAATGAGAGGAGATGGGATGGTTTGTTGACATGCTCCTGAGTCATGTTACTGGAGTAGTAGATTTAGAAACGCACGCAATTACCCAGAGAAGAGGACGTGGCCACATGGGAACATATCAATCAAAGATCATGTGGTTTTAAAGTTTAACTTTAAAACATTCCTACCAACTTTGTCGGCGACGCTCCATTGGGTCTGTGCCATTCGTGTGGACCCCTCTACTGAAGAAGGCGCCTTTTTTTTTAATACAGTCTCCTGCTCTTGTTTAGGTGTTGGTGATCCCAACATCGTGTTTGTTTTTGTTTTCCCTCTAACACCTGTGTCTTGGGCTGCTATGGTGTTCCATGTTGACCATTCACGTTGACCATTTACCATAGATACGGCCTGGTACCGAGCGGCTGAAAAACAATTTCTGTCTGCGTCTCCTGTGTCGCGCCCGCGTTAGAGGCACGGGACACGCAGTGATTGCGTCATTGACCAAAACAACATAAGTGTGACTCTTGTAAATCTTCAAATGAAATGGCTCCAACACTCATGTTCCATGAGTAAACAGGCTTCTAAAAGACAAACACACTTGCACCTAAATATGAAGACCCCTGAAGAGAGGAGGTGAATGTTTGGAATGCCTGTAGTGCACTTCACAAGACCCTAGAGAGGCAGAGCGAGAATGTCGGGAATCAGAACAGAGACCGATAAAATCCTGCATACGGAACTGGTGGTGGGGGAACACGCACACACGCACGCACGCACGCACGGCGTCGCACGCACACAACTTTAAATTGCCCTCAGTTTATGCATTTTCAATTAAGACGCCTTCAGGATATTATATATTGTGTGTGGGGAGGGAAACCTCTGTGAATTTTAAAGTTTAGCCTGGCTTGTGTAGGAGTGTATCTACTTTTAACAACCCTGCTTAATTTACTGAGCTAACATAGGGTGGTTCCTGTTGAGATAGCTATGTAACCTGTGCACACACTGGGCTGTCTCTGCGTCATCTGAGGTTTGTAATTGCAGCTAACTTGCCGTTAGCTTGCTAACTCCTCTATTATGGCACCCATGGCAACATGGCTCCAAAGATTTTACTGCCTTTAGATGACCACACTGATGCATCTCATTCACTCTCACTCTCTCTATTCCTCTCAATCTCCGTATGTCTCTCCAGTATGTCTTCTTGGGATCCTTGTTTCAAAAATAATATCCTATTATACCTTTTTGTCCACTTTAATGCAGTCCGACACTGCAGTGCGCGACAGCACTTCAAGACTTGCTGAGAGCTGGTTGTGTACTATAGTAGGTGTGTACTAAGGTAGTTGTGTGCTGGTGGCGTCCATGGCTGGGTTCGGTTCTCCCTCCCTGTGTAGTTTCTCCTTGACTCCCCCTCCCCTCCAGATATGGCGCTCCTGGCGTGGAGTTCACAGGGCTGCACAAAGACACCGCCGCTGTCACCCAGATCCAATTCCTGCCCGCTCAGGTGAGCTGGGGGATGATGCACTATCTGTTGTTTTAAATATTTACGTCATGCTGCTAAATTTGCTGTAGGTAAGATTCAAGAATTATGAATGGAGAGAGAATTATTCCCTTGAGTCCCTCACATCGCTGCTCTGTGTTGCACTTAATGCACCAGTGATTGACAGGAAAGATGTAGAGTGGTCTAAAATCTAAATTGGCTCATACATTATAGAAGAATAGTTCTTAAATCGTACCTACAATGCCCCGAGCAGGCCAAGATTGACCCCTCCTCTTCCCTCCGCCTCCCAACCAATAGGGCCGGCTTCTGTCACTGCTCGACGACAACTCCATCCATCTGTGGGAGCTGGTGGGCGGGGCTCCCAGGGAAGTGGGCGGAGCCAGACGGGAGCCAACGGTGGGGCTCCAGGAAGTGCGTAGTTACTGCCTCCCAGGGAGGCCCGGCATCGAGAACTGCAGGTGCATTTTTATCTGAGGATCTCCCTGACATTTCTGACCTTCTCGTTCGTCTCTTGTTTGTTCATGTCTGCTTTGTGATGTTTTGATTCCAGCTCCAATATAAACTTCCAGCTCCAATATAAACGTACAACATTTTCAGCCTCCACAAGGTCGTTTGTCTGGCATAGACCACATTGCAATTACACATCACATGTTATGTCAATTTTTTATGTTGCATGTAAGATGCTAAGAGGGCATTAAATGACCTCCCATGTGACTGAAAAAATGTGAATCGAAGCTCTGTCTTATCACACGGGTTGCTGTCTCTTGTCCTGGAACTACCTCACAGGTCCATAACTCTGTGCTCGTAAAACAAGCTGCTGTCCCTTGTCCTTGCACTACTTGACGGGGTCCACCACTCCTCGCTGGGTGTTTAAGCTGCTGTCTCTTGTCCCTGCAGCACCTCACGGGTCACCGTCCTCCTCCTCCTGGGGTCATGTGACCTGCTCTGTGTCGGGACCGAGGGAGGGGGCGTCCACTTCCTGGATTTGCCACGCCTGTCGCTGAGGGAGAACCAATCACTTCTCCAAGACCAGGTCATACAGAGGTGAGTGAGCACGTGCTGGCCATGTTTCTTCTTCGATACTTCCATCGATGGAAGTTTACGACAATGGGAGAAAATTGCTAACATTAACCTAGTGCTGTATAAAGGCTAAGTAAACCCTGTTTTAGGGAACATGCTTATTAGTTTCCAAAAATGTGATCGTGACAGTCGTAAATGTTTAGGAAAAACTGACCCATTGGGTTGCATAGGAGCGAGTGCAAGAGGTGTTCTCTTGTCAAATTCTCTTGAGCTGGAGTGTGTAGGCAATGGAGAGCTGATTGTCATTTGAGTTTAAAAAAAGTACACGGAAATGTTCACCAACACTATTCACCCAAACGGACCATCTTTTTATGGGTTTAATTACTCTTTAACTGGTCAATGAAAAAATAACATAATGGCAAAGTAGCACTAACAATAGTAACATATGTTTGGATGATCAGATCATCTGGTTGAGGCAGTATTGTGGGTATGGGACATCTGGATGTACATGTAGTATAGATCCAGCACATTAAGTGACGGGGGGAACTTTTTAAGATACCTAGCGCTGTTTATACTTTTGCTTCCACAGCTTTACGACTTGTGTTGACAGTTACTCATTTCCAATGTTTCATGCCGAAATTACTTGTGATAATTCATTAAAATATCGTCAGCGTACGGCATGAGGATCATAAGTAGCGAGAGAGGTGCTGTTGAACTGTTTTTACAGGCACTCCCTCAATCTTCCACACTTCATGTCCTTTCTTGGGCTGGAACACCGTGCTCACCCTGTGTCGGAGCTCCTGCTGGGCATGTCAACACACCCACACACGCACTTGGAGGTTAATGGGGCACTAGGGGTCAGCTGGGGTCATGTGAGTTGAAGGACCAGAAGAGGCTGTGAGATGACTCTAAAAACAAACAAGCATTCTTGGGGACGGCATAGCACCGCATCGGAAATGCCTCCCTTGCATTGTTGTGGAATACAAATACAATCTAGGCAGAAACATCACCACCAGGTGGTCCATTTCCAGGTGTCAGTCGTGCAAGGTTTCCTGCAGTCATTAGTCACGGATCTCATTCCCACAAAGAAGTACACACAGCCGCATGCTTTCAGCATACATTCATATGACAGCGGATGGCTACGTTTGTAAGTGAACAGTGGTATTGCAGCTCTTGACTGTTTCCCAAGACATGTAAACACTTGGATCTGCAAACGTTTTCTCAATCGCTCTGTTTGTTTGTGTGTGGGGTTTAACATTCGAGACCAGTGTTTACTGTTATTATTGCCCAAAGAGGAGCCAGACGTGTGCGTGCGTGCGTGCGTGCGTGTGTGTGTGTGCGTGCGTGTTTGTGTGTGTCCAGCGTGCCAGGCGTTCTTCTGTCTGCTGTGTATTTCAGACCAATCTCCGAACCCCTCATTACACCGGGCTGTTGAGGGAAGTGGGCAGGGTTGAGGCCTCCCAGGGGTGTGTGTGTGTGTGTGTGTGTGTGTGTGTGTGTGTCAGAGCCTGTGATTGCGAGGCTTTGTAACAGCTGCCAATACTTGGTGTTCCGGTTGGGGAAACGTTCTAGCCGAATCACCAGTGGACATACACAGGCTCATCACCATGTTAGCAGGACGCTGGATTACCTAAAAGTACTTGTTGAATGACGGACAATGCAGGGCTTTGTCTGCAATGTTTCTGCTCCTCTGCTTCCGGAACCATCTTCCTTGCTGAGGGAGCGCGAGAGAGAAATGGAGTGTGTGTGTGTGTGTGTGTGTGGGGTTGGTTGGCTGTCTCTATGTAGTTCTTCTGCCTCATCTGTAGCCAAGTGCCCTGAGAGCTTTCTCCACCGCTCTTCCTCCTGCGGCTCTCTCTCTTTCTCCCTTTCTCTCTGTCTCTCATGTTCGCCCGGCCGCTCATCAACCTCAAACCCTCGTGTGTGTGTGTGTGTGTGTGTGTGTGTGTGTGTGTGTGTGTGTGTGTGTGTGTGTGTGTGTGTGTCCTCTGAGGAATGTGTGTCTGGCCCGGGTTCCCCTGCTGCGCGGGCCCAGCCTCGTGTTGTGTCCTGGTTATCTCTGCAGAGAGGAGTAGCTCTGGATGAACGCGCTCTGCGGACAGCTCCACGCCCTCAGCCCGTGTGCTGCGGGGACCCCCTGGCATGGGCTGTGGCGTTGTTGCGGTGTGTTATTGTTTTTGATGTGATTTTAGGATTTTGATCATGTTGATTATCATTTCTGTAGGTTATTGAGTTCACACGCACACACGCGTGATTGACTTTAATAGTGTTCTTCTAGTATCTTCTCATATTTTATCCGACGCTTGGTAATCAATCTTTCTCTTTGTGGGATTGCTTCTGATACTATAATTTAGTCTTGGTTTCTGATATGATCCTGCTGGTCAGCTGTGAACAAAGGAACCTCTGGCAAATGTCTTTCTCTTTCGGCATGATGGGTATTGTGATTTGTAAACCCTTTGGCCTACAAGAGGAATATTGACAATTGGGGAACACGTTCAACTCTAGTTGATGGAAAACCAGGGTCCCTTCGTTGTCTGTCAGGGAACTTTGGGAATGCTGAAGAAAGTATTGTGAAACAGCCTGCTATACACACACTCCAAAATACAAAAATGTACATTTAAAACTGGAAGAGCCAATCGCCTGAAACAGCTTGGCCAAAACCGGGGCGAAAGATTTTCTCACTATCTCTACAATCAAGATCCGTAAAATAGAGATCACTATCTATCCGTGCAAGCCGCACACAGCCAATGCTTTTTCAAAAACCACCAATGACATCATGCAATGGGTTGACTGAATGTTTTAAACCCCATTTTCAGTAGCATTGGCTGGCTGAAAAATGTTTTTGGAATATCCGTTCACGTGAGTTGAGCTACCAACCAGGAGCTCTAGGTAGGCGTACCTTGTTTGCTCCACTGTACACATACTTTTGTGTACGATGGTTGAGTCAGATTGGTGTGTGTGTGGCTGTGAACAGATGTCGTTTCCTCTCCTGTACAGTCTTCTCAACCACATGTAGACTTGCTACACAGCGGGTCTTGAGCTGGTTCCAACAGGATATGGTTTTTGCTGTATTTTAACATTGGCAGTAACGGATACAGAGTGATGAAAAAATAATGTAGATCAGGATGGCTGATGTGATTTTAGGCCTAATCAAATAATTGTCATTTAGCAATGTGCTTAAAATTTTGAGTTGGCAGTACCACAAACAACATTTGTCGAGTGTTGTTAAACTGTAACAGCATGAACAGGCAGTTGGTCCACTGAGTTTAACCCCTGTCTGTTTGTAGATTGATTCAGTTTGCCACATCATTGAGCCAAAACTAGATTTTAACAGTTCTCCATGAGTTGGTTTAGCATGTTTGAATCTTTTTGTTTGTTGATGTAATGATGTTTATTCAGCTTGCCAGATGACTACCGATGTGGCAAGTCTCTGGGGCCAGTGGAGTCTCTCCAGGAACACCCCCAGCAGCCAGGGGTGATTCTGATAGGCTACAGTCGAGGCCTGGTGGTGCTATGGGATCTGAGCACGCGCCACGTGGATCACCTCTTCCTGGGCAAGCAGGTATTCCTCACTCACTTGCACTCGCTCACGCCGACTTTGGGGTGTAAAGAGTCTTGGAAATGACGTGTGTGTGTGTATAACTTTCAAACCACATTAATTAACCAATTTCATCCCTTTATCTAAATCACTCTTTTATACTTAGCATTTACTCTCCCATACACTCTTTCTAAGGATTAAATGTTTATAAAATGACAAATAATTAGGCAATAAATTAGGGATGCACCGAAATGAAATTTCTTGGCCCCAACCAAAACCGAATATACTGAAACAGTTGGCCGAAACCGAATACCGAATGTGGCTTTTGCTGTTTTTCATTCATTTCATTCCTTCATTTTAACAGGTGCGCCCGGCTCTTTTTTCATCTCTGTGTATAGTCATTTGGTTGTTTACAAACTTAAGTGCGGCTCTTTTTTAATCTCTCTTTTGACGAAGCGCACCTGGCTCATTCCTCACTGGTTGCTTTTTTTCAAAATCATCATCATCAAAAATAGAAATGTTTGGTATTTTTTTTCCGGCCTTTTTACTCCTTCGGCCGAAACCGAAAATTATGTTTTGGGCCATTTTCGGTGGCCGAACTTTCGGTGCATCCCTACAATAAATAAATTAAAGGACTTTGTCTACTGATGAATAATCCAACAAAGCCTTGACGCAGAGTGTGTGTGTGTGTGTGTGTGTGTGTGTGTGTGTGTGTGTGTGTGTGTGTGTGTGTGTGTGTGTGTGTGTGTGTGTGTGTGTGTGTGTGTGTGTGTGTGTGTGTGTGTGTGTGTGTGTGTGTGTGTGTGTGTGTGTGTGCGTGCGCGCAGCAACTAGAGAGCCTGGTGTGGGAGCGTTCCGGGAAGTCGTTCGTCGGTTCCCATAACGACGGGGGCTACTCGGTGTGGGCAGTAACCAGCGGTAACCCCTACACCCAGCAGCCAGTATCCTCCACCATCCCCTATGGTGAGACTGACTGGTGGAGGCTGTGGGTGGACTGTTGTATTGATGGGCTGCGCCTGGCTTCTGTTCTCGATGACTCACTTACCTGCATATTGATTGAATCAACTATTGGATGTGTTTAGCGATGTTCCCTCAGTTGCAGCCACTTGTTTGTGATTGTGTCTGAGTAGTTGTTGAATGTGTATTGTGCTAGGTCAGAACAGTTAGAAGCCTGATACAAACAGTTTTGTTGTAATGTTCAGAAAGAAGATGAATGTGTGGCTTGGAAAACATTGGGGTGTCACTGAATGAGCTCCTTTCCTCGTCCCCAGGTCCGTTCCCCTGCAAGGCCATTAGCAAGATCCTTCTGAGGACCACAGTGTCTGGGTGAGGGCCCCCCGCTCTCCTGTTGAGGGCTCTCCTGTTGAGGGCCCCCCTCTCTCCTGTTGAGGGCCCCCCTCTCTCCTGTTGAGGGCCCCCCTCTCTCCTGTTGAGGGCCCCCCTCTCTCCTGTTGAGGGCCCCCCTCTCTCGGCTGGTTCTATCAAGTAGCACCATTGAGGATTAGGATCAATCCCAATTTATTGTTGAGAACATATAATCAAATGGGAATACATTTCATCTATTCATCTATTTTTCACACGCTCTCAATTCAAAAATAGCTTTATTGGCATGGACAATAAACCCTTACATTGCCAAAGCAAGTACTACAAAGAAATGACTACTAGTACAGAAGAGATCATTTGGTAATGGTTGTGAGCGATTTCATGACCCCGTTTCCCAGAATTGGGACAGAGTGACAAGTGTTCTCCCGTCATGGTCGTCCCTACTGACTATACTGTCCATGCTACTCTGTCCACCTGCTGGCTCTCTGGCCCGCTCTCCAGTGCTCCCATGCTGCTGTACAGCGGTGGGATGCCCAGGGCGAGCTACGGGGACCGCCACTGTCTGACCGTCCAGCAGGACAAGGAGCACGTCACGCTGGACTTCACGTCCCGGGTCATCGACTTCTTCACCATCCACAGCGTGGAGCGGGAGCAAGGTGGGGGGGGGGGGGCCCACGTGGCTCGGGCGGAATATGACTCACTCTCAGGGTTATGGGCCGGGGCGTGTGAAGCACATGTGTTCAACGGATCAATTATTAGTTTTGTGCTTCCAAAGAGTCAGTTGCCCCAGGGATGTCGACGTGTTTGGGGGTGACTTTAAAATGGAGGTATTGCTGTAAAGCTAGTTGGTGCATCATGGAAAATAAAATGTAGATTGGAACGGTCGGTTGAAGATGAATTTGCTGTAAGGTGGATTTTACATACTGCATTGGCATCATTAGAAATTACATCTGTAAGGCCTGCAAAGTTTAGCACTGCATCATGGGTAATCCACGTCTAAACAGCCCGACTCGCCCCCCCCCCCCTCCCCCAGAGTTTGACGAGCCCTCGGCCGTGGTGGTGCTGCTGGACGAGGAGCTGGTGGTGGTGGACCTGCACACCCCCGGCTGGCCCACGCTGCCCACCCCCTACCTGGCCCCGCTGCACTCCTCGGCCATCACCTGCTCATGCCACGTCTCCAGCGTACCCCCCAAGCTGTGGGACAGGGTGCTGCAGGCCGGCCGCGCCCAGCGACAGGCACCGCAGCAGCAGCAGCAGCAGCAGCAGCGCGGGGTGAGTGGGCTCTGCCGGTAAGGGGTCGGCGCAGGGAAGGATCACAACATGGGAAAATAAACTGCAGCAGAGCTACAGTATGAAGCGGTCAATGTTTAAATCAAATGTATCTGTTGTGTTTATCGTTTGTGCTTGTTTTTTTTTTCTTGTGTTTTTATGTGAAAAAATATAGAATCAGGAAAAAGCAAAGCGGTAGAAGAAGTAGAAGCTTTCTAAAAAAACAAAACATTTTTAAGTGGCTCATCGGTTAGACGAGTAGAGCTTAGTTTGTTGAGGGTAGGGCTCTGTACAGGAGGTACACCCAACTACCCTAGAAGGTGCTGCAAAAAAAAACACTTATCTGCTGAGGTGAGCTATGCCGTGCATGAGTTTGGTCAGGTAGAAGTTAAAAAAGTGGTATGTACTGGGAAATGCAAATGTCAGGCTTTTATTTCATTATATTATTTATGTTTAATCCAAGCTGTCTGGTTTTTGCAGAGTTGGCCGATCTGTGGAGGGAAAAACCTGGCGCCGTCAGCGAAACAGCAGGAACTGCTACTGACTGGGTACACGCACGCACGCAAGCACACGCACGCACGCAAACACACACAGCCAATTATTGAACTATATAGACATTAAACATTACTCAAGCGTTTCCTCTTGCACACATGTTCCCAGTAGAGCTGAGCTTGTGAGAAAGTACCAGTTATTTATATAGTCTCCTTTTCCGGAAGCTTCATCTCATTCTCATCCCGGCTCCTCCAGTGGGAGTGCACGTTACCATGCACGCCTGCACAGTTTCGTCATATCCATGTCCACGGAGAAGCCAAACAGTCCCGCATCTCACAATACGTCTCTCCCTTCTTTTTAATTAATTAATCTGTATTATAAATAATTATAATAATAACCTCAACCGTCCGTAGATCAGTCTGGGTTGCCTGCAGTGCATCCTGGGGTCTGACTGTGTGTGTGTGTGTGTGTGTGTGTGTGTTTCAGCCACGAGGACGGCACCGTACGCTTCTGGGATGCATCGGGCGTGGCCCTCACGCCGATCTACAAGCTCTCCACTGCCGGCGTCTTCCACACGGACTGCGACCCCGCCGACGACCCCCAGGGCCCCGACGACGACCCTGACGACCGGCGGGAGGAAGAGGACGAGTGGCCCCCCTTCAGGAAGGTGAGGGGGAGGGAGGGAGGGGTGGAGGGAGAGGTAGGAACAGTTGGAGAGAGAGATTCCCTTAAGAGTGGTGAACTCAAAGAATTGCCCTTTACATACTGCCGAAAAAAAGCATTTGTCTAACGCACGCACGCGCACACAGTGGCCCACTTTTCAATCTTATGGTTTAAATGCGTTTGGTTCTGGGGGCCGTTATTCTTTGTAATCACTGTTTGTCTTGGAGAGGCAGATTGGCTCCATTCCTCTACTGTTATTACTTCTGATTCAGCACTGTTTGTTTCTCTGTATGTTAAGAATCGTAATGTATATTCAATGAAAAAATTTGGCAAATCGAGTTAGTATTAGTTCATAGTTGTGTTAAAGGCTAGTTAAGGACTGAACTTGAATGTTTTCTGCTGTGTATTCATATTTCATAAGTATTGGATTCCCTTTGTTATATTTCGAAGCATAGTTTTGCTTTTGCAGACTTTCTGTGAAACTCCTGTCCACTGTCAAACATTGTTAGTCGTGAGGTTTGTCCCAGAGAAACCTCTTAAAACCACAATGCAAATGAATACGCTATCCATTTCTTGGTATGTGGTCGAGAGCAACGTTAGTTGTTGAGACCCTCATTCATGTTAAAAGGTGTGTGTGTGTGTGTGTGTGTGTGTGTGTGTGTGTGTGTGTGTGTGTGTGTGTGTGTGTGTGTGTGTGTGTGTGTGTGTGTGTGTGTGTGTGTGTGTGTGTGTGTGTGTGTGTGTGTGTGTGTGTGTGTCGTTAAAATGTGGGCGTGACCCTCCTTCAAGTTAAAAGTCCCTTGTGTGTAAAAGGATGAGAACTAGGCCTCTACTTTGTTTACATTACTACACCAGACTTTCCGTACCCTCACAGGCTTCCGATGTCTGTTTTCCCTCACCCCGTTTTGTCTTCGTAGACCCCTCCTCTCTTTATCTCCCCCTCCCTAACCCCTCTTTCCCCCCCCCCCCCCAAAACTTTCCTACCTTTCCAAATGTAACCCACGGTTACGGAACTCTAAGCTCTGGAATGCCGGCCCCATATGGATGGACAGCCCCCCACCCCCTTGTAATGAAAACCAGAACCCTCAGCTGTGTGTGTGTGTGTATGTGTGTGAAAATTCCTACGGAGCGCATAGGATTTACGTCTGTGTGCACGGTTTTTTAAAGTGCACGTACAAGAAGCAGTTAAAGTGTACTTTATTTGTTCTGTACCAGGGAGGATCACGGTGTACGTGTGCGAAGTGGGGGTATACGGGTTGGATCCAGCAGGCTATGTGTGTGCCATCGACCAGGCGGTGTTTAGTGATGCCTGGATGCCATCCTGGATATTGAAGTGTTCAGGGGACGTTTGGGGCATATAAAGGATGACCCCAGTGAATGAAAACACCTTGCTGGTGTTCTCTCTCGCTCTCTCGCTCTCTCGCTCTCTCGCTCTCTCGCTCTGTGTGTGTCAACTTGCTGTATATAGTAAGGTTTGGACTTTTAATGTCAATACATGCCTCTTTTGAATTATCTGTAACATTTCTTCCAACATTTTATTTAAGATTCTATCTGTCATTACAGAGGTACCCAAAAATATTTATACATTCATTTACTTTTATCACGCCTCTGAGGAACCACACTAAATAACGGAGATGTCACTGCTGTTAAAGGCTCAAAGTGGTGCAGGATGATGTCATGGTTTGGTAGGCTAATGACACGGTAATCATTTAGGACACACTACAATTTTAACTACCAGTGTTTATTAGAGATGCAGTATCTGCAGTTTAAACTGTGTGTGTGTGTGTGTGTGTGTGTGTGTGTGTGTGTGTTAATTTTGTCAGCTATTTTAGATTTAGTCTAGACGAAAATGCTTATTAGTTTTAGTCACATTTTAGTCATTGTTTTCCTTCGTAGTTTTAGTCTAGTTTTAGTCAACCAAAAGTCTTTACATTTTAGTCAACTTTTAGTCATTACTTTCAGTCAAAATGTTTTCTCTTTTAAACTAATTCAATTAGGCTAATCCCTGGTATATGGACACCTGCTAAGTATTTCCAGTTAATCTGTCTGTTCAGCTCTTCAAAATGAGAGCTGGTAAATTGTGAAAAATGCATTAAACTGTAATCAGAAAACGTGGTTATATGCTATAGACCCTATTAGGGTCTATAGCATTAAAAATATCTGTCTGTCTGTCTTCCCGCCTAACTTGAAGCCACAGGGCATCTCTAATTCAACCAATGCCCGGGATACATTTGGACAGACAGGCTAGACGCAAAAAATATCATGCATTTTGAATGTCCAAATAGCACACCACTAACATTTTAGTCCTGTCTCGTTTAGTCAACGAAAACAAAACGTACATTTCATCATAGTTTTAACATCAAATATCAATTTTTTTAGCTCGTCAACGTCTCGTCTTAGTCATGGAAGAAAGGTAGTTGAAGAACATTTTTCTTCATATATTCCGTTAACGAAATTAACGTGTGTGTGTGTGTGTGTTTCTGTGTGTAGGTGGGATGTTTTGACCCCTACAGCGATGACCCTAGGCTTGGCATCCAGAAGATCACTCTGTGTAAATACAGCAACAAGCTGGTGGTGGCTGGAACTGCCGGACAGGTACACACACGCGTACACGTACACACACACGCACGCACGCACGCACGCACGCACGCACGCACGCACGCACGCACGCACGCACGCACGCACGCACGCACGCACGCACGCACGCACGCACGCACGCACGCACACGGCGCAAACATTGAATTTGATGGCTGGTCTGTGTGCTGTCATTCGGACATGTTTGAAGGAAGGAAGAAAATCTTGCACACAAGTTATGACAATAATAAATTTTCCTTAAAAGTCAAGAAAAAAAAATATTTTTTTAAATCGTGTGAATATTTAAAGTTGGGTTCAACCTGGTTCAAGCCACTTTGGATTACAGTGTCTCCTAATTGAAAATAAAAAAATAATAAAAACAGGGTTTATTAGCAAACCCCGCCCGTTGCTTCGATTAGACAGTTGACTTGAGCTTTGGAAAACCAAACCAATTGTGTATGGGAAGTCCCAATGTGTCTCACGTAGACTCTGCTTTCCATTAGGAAAAAACCAAGCAAGCTGAAAGTCAGTTTGCTTTTATGAGTCGTGGGGTTACGGACGTGCATGCTGCAAATTAATCTCACATGCACACCGTTTTTCAATTTGCCAGGCATACTGTTCATTACTAATGTATATCTACCATCAAGAAGCATCATAGAATGGACTTACTTACTTATAAATGGAAGAATACAGTTTAACTGTTTACATTGTGAAAAAACTACAAGCTAACTTGTGATGCATTTTCTTCAAACATTCCTCCTTTTACTTTCCTGGTTCCTTCTCTCCGTCCCTGCGTTGGCTCTGCGGGGGACCAGGTGCTGATCCTGGCTCTGAGTGACGAGCGGTCGGACCACCAGGTCGAGGTGTCGGTGGTGGACCTGCTCCAGGACCGGGAGGGCTTCACCTGGAAGGGCCACGGCCGTCTGGACCCCCGCGCCCGCCCGGGCCCCTTCCCCCCGGGCTTCCAGCCCCAGCTGCTGGTGCAGTGCATGCCCCCCGCCTCGGTCACCGCGGTGACGCTGCACGCAGAGTGGCACCTGGTGGCGTTCGGCACCAGCCACGGCTTTGGCCTGTTCGACTACCAGCGTCGCAGTGCCGTGCTGGCCAGGTGAGCCGAGACACGCCCACCTGCCCACCTGTGGGACCCCAAACCTCCAACTCTCAACCTTACACAAGGTGTTGTAGAGTTGAGTTTTAGGGTTACAGTCCCAGGGCCCTCAAATGTAATGATTGTAATGTAAACCACAATGTAAAGTGTCCCATAAAGTAAACCCTTCCTCCTATTCTTCGCCTCCTCTCTCCCTCTCCCTGCCCCCTCTTCCTCTCGCTGAAGGTGCACCCTGCACCCGAATGACTCCCTGGCCATGGAGGGTCCGCTGTCCCGGGTCAAGTCCCTGAAGAAGTCTCTCCGCCAGAGCTTCCGGCGAATCCGCAAGAGCAGGGTGTCTGGCAAGAAGCGCCCCGTCCCCACCACCATGCCCACCAGCAAGGTCCCGCCCTCATGTGCATGGCTCGTGGTCAGAATGTCACTCGAAGGCCCATTGTAGAGAGGATGCATGAGTCCCATTTGTTAGATTTCAACCCGCACACAATGTTTTTTTAGTGCTAATGAATATGAAAAAAATATATTCATTTTAAATAAAGAAGCCTGTCATTTTGTACAAAATGATCTGTTGGGTTATTTAAACAATGTCACAAAAGTGAAAAAGTAGGAAAATACCTTTAGCTGTGTGCGTGTGTGTGTGTGTGTGTGTGTGTGTGTTCAGGTCCAGGAGGCCAACGCGGCCTTAGCGGAGCAGGAGGATGTGGCCCCGGTGCAGCGGCGCATCGAGCCGCGCTCCGCAGACGACTCGCTGTCCGGCGTGGTCCGCTGCCTGTGCTTCGCCGACACCTTCCTGCGAGACGGTAGGAGAAACACTCACAGCCCGGCCAGTGTTGCACAGCATTTCTCTTAGATGCTTGGGAGGGCAGGGCAGTCTGGTGGTTAGCTAGCCTGTCTAGTCTAGTGGTTAGCTAGCCTGTCTAGTCTAGTGGTTAGCTAGCCTGTCTAGTCTAGTGGTTAGCTAGCCAGTCTAGTAGTTAGCTAGCCTGTCTAGTCTAGAGGTTAGCTAGCCAGTCTAGTCTAGAGGTTAGCTAGCCAGTCTAGTCTAGTGGTTAGCTAGCCAGTCTAGTCTAGTGGTTAGCTAGCCAGTCTAGTCTAGTGGTTAGCTAGCTAACCAAGAACCTTTCGGTTCCGGGTTTGATAGCAGATACCTATAGGGGATTTGTTTTGCTGTGACTTTTAAACTAATATACTTTTTATCTATTTTAAATACGTGAATATTTGAATATTCACAAATGTATGCAAGGTTTTTGTTAAGTTACAGCAGTTGGAGTCAGGTAGGTGCTTGGACTAAACGGCTTCAGTGTGTATACAACCCACCTGTGTACTGAAACGCACAATACCGTGTGTATCCTCCCCCAGGAACGCACCACGGCCCTACCCTCTGGGCGGGCACCAACTCGGGCAGCGTGTACGCCTACGCCCTGGAGGTCCCGGGTGTTGGCTCTGGGCCGGGCCGGGGGGGCGAGCCGGGCAGTGGCAGCGGGGGGGGGGGAGGAGGAGGGGGCGGGGCTGGCAGCAGCGTGGAGGCGTTGCTGGGGAAGGAGATCCAGCTGATGCACCGCGCCCCCGTGGTGTGGATCTGCGTGCTGGACGGTCGCGGGCGCCCGCTGCCGGAGCCCTACGAGGCGTCCCGGGACCTCGCCGCCGCGCCAGACATGAGCACCGCCCACTCGGTGCTCATCGCCTCGGAGGAGCAGCTCAAGGTGCGGGGCGGAGGGGAGGGTCTCCGGGTGGGGGTTTCCCGCCTCGTCTCTGGATGTCGTGGGTGGGTGGGTGAGGGTTTGGGATTTTCTGTGACAATATTTCTATAAGTTATAATGTGGCGACGTTCTAGTCGTGCCTGCAGAGATCAATCGAGAAAAAAAAACAACATCCAGTAGTCTTTCATTCTATTTTTATTAATACCATTTGTTAAAAGTTATTATGGGATTGTATGCCTTTTGGTGGAGACGCAAGAAAGGGAGCGGGGAACGGCAATGTAGCATTGTGCCGTAGGGTTGTTTGACTCACACAGCCGTCCTGCCCCCAGGTGTTCTCCCTGCCCAAAGTGAGTGCCAAGACCAAGTTCAAGCTGACGGCCCACGAGGGCTGCCGCGTGCGGCGGGTGGCGCTTGTGGCGCTGAGCTCGGCCGTGCAGGAGGACTACAGCGAGCACACCCTGGTCTGCCTCACCAACCTGGGGGACATGCACCTCTTCAACGTCCCGGCGCTCAGGCCCCAGGTCAGGGGAGGGGGTGGGCTTTGGTTACTGTTGGGATTTCCATGTTTTTTCTCTGAATGGATGCGCAGGCTTGACATTTGAACGCGAAATCAGGAGGTCAAAATCGACTAAGTATAATCCGGACACGGGTCCGCCAGGAGCTAATTTACCCGCAAAAAAAACATCCTGTTAATATATATCTGTTGAAATGACGCTGGTTGGATGAGGAGACCTGTCGTTCTGGATGTTTGAATGTAGCGGTAGAGCTCCCATCAGACATGCATTGCCGAGGAGAGCAATGAAACTGAGCGCTCTATCCGTGCATTACATTGAACGGATACACATTTAGCACTGCATGAAGGCCACAGCCAGTCAGAGGCAGTGCAAAGATATTTCAGCAAAGCTGCTCATGCTCCCAGTACAAATCATTAATGGAAAACATATGATGAACAACAATATTTATAATGTATTTATTTACAAATAACTACAGTATCTTTTCTATTATTGTAAAGACGACTATTTCAAAATCCCACCACTGGTACATGTACCACAGGTGGACAAACAGTAGCTCATGGAATCACAATGTGAGCACAATCTGATCTGGGACGGTCCAGACCTGACGGTTAATGCTTCCTTGCACCATCGGATGGTGTAACCAAGGCCTTTGTCTGCCTGGATGGCCGACTGTCCTTTTCTCCCACTGTCTGTCGGTCTCACTGTCCTCTCACTGTCCTGTGTGTCTGTCCTTCTGTCGCAATCCGTCTGCAGAGTGGGAGTTTTGTGTATTATGGATACATTGGTCTTCATTTTATTGAATTTTCATTTGATTGAATAATTCTTTACTGCTAGATCTTGCTAATCTGACCTGAGGTGTGGTTCTCTGCAGGTGCGCTACGACTGCATCCGGAAAGAAGACATCAGTGGCATTGCGTCCTGCGTCTTCACCAAAACTGGCCAGGGTGAGGAAGAGTTAATAGTATTAATTTCATGTTATGAACGCACTCAGGGTGAGGAAGAGGAGCATGAGATATTAATAATGATTTAATTTAATATCCGATGGTAGAAATATAAAGTAAACAAACACTGAAATCCAAGCTAGAAGCTGTCTACTATCCCCGTTCTATTTTGAATTGATCACATACTGCATCGTAAACTCCTTTTTGCCTTTTCTTTGTGGGGTTTGTTTGTGGAGCTTTTTGTATTCAAGCGTTTGTGTTTGACTATAAATTGCTCATTGACTCAGTTGTTGTTCGTATTCACCCGCTTAAAAGTGTGGGGGTGTGTGGGGGTGTCTTTTGTATTCAAGCGTTTGTTTTGGACTTTAAATTGCTCATTGACTTAGTTGTAATTCCTTAACGATTGTGTGTGGCCATCCCCTCAGGGTTCTACCTGATCTCCCCCTCAGAGTACGAGAGGTTCTCCCTCTCGGCCAAGGTCATCACAGAGCCGCTCTGCTCCCTGCAGCTGGACCGCCCGCTGGAGCACGCCTCAGCCAGGTAGCACACACTGGCACACCTATGCACACGCACACGCCCTAAATGTACTATTCTGACATGCATTCACGGATATATTATCATATATTATGCTTTGGATTCTTAGGGTAACAAATGTATTCTTTATTTTACTTGGAAAAAGATAAAAAATATATATTTTGGCATATTTTTTATGCTATAATATATTATAGCATACTTACACAAAAGTTCAACCATCTGATTTGTTGCCCAAGTGTCGCTAGTTGCTAGTTTGTGATTGGTTGAGCCAGCTGGTAAATACTGTGGTCTCTGCTGTGATGAAATGATTGTGTGTGTCTCCAGTGACGGCCCCACAACACAGCCACGGGCCAACGGGACACACAAAAACCAGATGGATCAAGCTGAGGGTAGGACGTACAAACACACACATGCTCTTCTTCTGTTGCCTTTTCATCCCTATCCCTCCAAACTCTAATTCCCTCTCTTTGAGCCCGGCTTACTCTCCCATTCTTTCGCTCACTCAACCTTCCAGAGAAGGCTTCATGAGGGTTCCCTTCAGCTCTCCACGGTAACGGACCAGAACCCCCCCCACCCCCCCCCACCCCTTTCCTTCTGCTGCCGCTGCAACCTCCGGAATTCTATTGGCTGCTGGGGAAATGACACAGTTGACCAGTTGACCGGTTGACTATACTTTAGGGCTGGGGGAGTTGTCGAATGTCTAGCCAAACAATGCCGAATATATCGGTATACATGTCGATCATATAGAATCACTTCTGAAGTTGTTTTAACGATCTAGTTGGATGTGTCAATAGGTACTATTTAGACTATCGAGAAGTCCATATACTGCATCTGGGTCTTTGGTTTTAATAGTCAAGCTAATCCACCCATGGATTGGTTAGTGGAGAAGGAATCGCCATGTTTTCATCGTCAATTTAAAGTTCATGACATCCTAATTCTATGAACTATAAATCAGCGCAATAACTCCCCCAGCTATTTCTATGCGGGTGCCGTCAGTGGCTGTAAAACGCTTTAGAACAAACCAATCCCTCCTCCCTCCCAAGCCTGTTTATCGCCGCCTACAAATTAACATATTTTACCGCTGTGGAAACGTGCGTCTCCCGCGTGTGGCCGGACACCTTTTAAACGGGGCTTCAGCGTGGATTATACTTTGGTATACTTGTGGGTGTTTATAGTTCTACCTCAGAGGTTGTGTGTCGGTGGCCACACATTTGGAGTCATTTGGAGATCTTTATAATGTAAAGATCGGTATCGTGTGTTGCACAAAATAATTTTTCTGTGAACGTTCCTTATAGTAGATCTTGGATCTGCCCCATGTTGTTTTCAATGTCGGCTGAAATCCGTACAAAAGAATAAGCAAAAAAAGGTTGCAGGAAAGAATATGTTTGCAAAAGAGTTGAGAGGTGCACATAAGCTACGTCTTAGTTCTCTATTAGCTACGCCGGTCACACCTTAACTGCAACATACCTACACCATGACTACACATCTATCTATCTATCTAATCAGTGCATTGACCTACAGAAGTTACAAGGAACAATTTCCACGCAACACGAATGGGAGTTGTTTTCGATACAGCACGGTTCAGCTGAGGTTGCTAAGCACCAGTACACGTAAACACGTATAGACATTTAAAAGCTCGGTAGAAAAGAGAACTGCATGGTGGTGGTCTAATGTACGACCTCCGACCCCTCACCCCCAGGTCAGGCAGAGGACCTCCAGAGCGGCCTGTCCTCCCCCGCCCAGGACTCTCCCCTTGACTCACCGCTCAGCTTCGCTGACCTCACCCTGGACTCCACTGGGGAGCTCACTGTGGAGGACGTCCGGGACTTCCTCACGTAAGGCACTCACTCACTCTCATGCACGCACGCACTCACGCACTCACGCACGCACGCACGCACGCACGCACGCACGCACGCACGCACTCACTCACTCACTCACTCACTCACTCACTCACTCACTCACTCACTCACTCACTCACTCACTCACTCACTCACTCACTCACTCACTCACTCACTCACTCACTCACTCACTCACTCACTCACTCACGGTTCATTGTGTGTCTCATAGGACGGTGGACGAAGTGGAGAACAACATGAGGAACATCAAAGAGGAAGAGGGGCGCACCGCGGGTATCTTGATCAACTGACCAAGAAGGTACACACACACGCACACGTGACGACCACATGTCTTTGTTTTCCTTCACACCCCAGACAGGGTTGAAAACACACCTGTTTCTGATGGAGCTGGTCCACGGTGTGTAAACTTCAAAGGAGCCCCCTGCATTCTTGCAACCCCTCGTGTGTGTGTGTGTGTGTGTGTGTGTGTGTGTGTGTGTGTGTGTGTGTGTGTGTGTGTGTGTGTGTGTGTGTGTGTGTGTGTGTGTGTGTGTGTGTGTGTGTGTGTTGCAATCATATTGAAAAAAACATGAGTTACCGATCGTTGTTTTCTACTGTTTCTCTACTGTCCCCTGGTGTTGGTATCTGGAGAAACGAGCTGTCCCACACTTGATGGTTCTCCATTACTGTTTGATATAAATGCAGATGTCACTGCAGTGTCTCTGCAGTGACATCTGCATGAAGAATCCATTCAGAAATGTAGTAGAGAAAATGAACCATTCCTGAAACTGTTCACCTTCAGCATCGCCTGCATCAAGCTTGCTTTATTTAGACTTGCATGTTGTGGGAGGACGTGTCCTCGTCTGTCATCTAACATGTCTTCATCTACATCACTTTATTGTCGTTGAAGCGTCTTGGCCGTCGCCTGCAGTTGTCCAGTGGAGGCACCGATAACCGATAACCGTTATCTAGCCATACGGCTAGATAACAGAACAAGCAGCGGACAAAGATACTGGGTACGCCCCCAACCGTACCATCTCCTGCTCCTCCTCCTCCTCCTGCTCCTCCTCCTCCTCCTCCTCCTCCTCCTCCTCCTCCTCCTCCTCCTCCTCCTCTCAGTACAACAGCACAGCCCCCACACGCCCATCCACTCTGACTATGGACACGATATTAGAAGAACGGAGCGTGGACAGAAGAATACAAAGTTTCCTACTGGATGGACCCCCATCTTCTACAGAAGCACTCGGGAACGTGACCTCACCCGCCCTATGAGTATTATGCCAGGACGCACAGGCATGCATGTGAACCATTGATTACATGGTTCATGGTTGGTTTGGTGAGCCATGACCCCCCCCCCCCCCCCCCCCCCCCCCCCGCCTGGCTGGCTGGTTCTGGATGAGGCAGAACTACCATTGGCAGTATGGTACAGCCTGCTGGCACTGCCCTGTGGACCTCTCTCTTTGTGTCACTCTCGCTCTGTCACACACTCGCTCTCTTTCTCTAACTCCCCCCCCCCCCCCCCCCCCGCTGTCTGCCTACCAATTAGGGAAAGGAGTTCTTAATGTTTTCTTTCTTCCAGGGCAGAACTATCGGTGCTGTTGTGAGTTGATGAACACCTCTCTCTTAACGGAGCCCCGTCCCCTCCTCGGTATCAGGGCTCCTCTAGGTGCTGCTTTGGGGGCTCTTCCACTGGTGCTCTCTCCTCAAGAACAAACTGTCCATGTGCACAACAGTAGACTTACTGGAGCTGTGAGGCACGCTGCGAATTACAGCCACAGAGCAGCCCTCCTCACACCCCCCTCCATCCCCCATAACTATAAACTGTGAATCGGTTGAAGAGAATGAAAGGGAACAATTGTAGCATTCACCCGACTCTTTTGTTTTTTGTTTTTCTCCCGAGAGATCTGACCGGTCTTCTTTGAGTACTGGGAGCTATAGCGTTTCCCGCCATGTCGTTCCAGCCAGAATTGCTAACATATCTTTGCAATGGAGCAGGACCCTGATGAACTATGTTTGTATCTGTCTTAATAACTTATAATGAAGAGCCACACTAACCACAGTGGGGACCGAGGCTCGCCGTTTACCCTCGGATGGGGAAAGGGTGAAGGGGATAATGCAGTCGTTTGTCTGCAGACGAAGCTGGCCTTATTAGGGCCAGCTTCTGGCCTTATTAGGGCCAGCTTCTGGCCTTATTAGGGCCAGCTTCTGGGCTAGCCGGTTGTCATTCGAAAAGTTTTTTCAGGGTGTTTTTAAACAAAGGATGTAGAGTAACTAGGGTTTAGAAAAGAACTTTATGAAGGGAAACAAACCAAATGCTGCAAAGTCTTCATGTTTGGGAATGCGTGGTATCGAGTGAGTTAATTGAACGTTTGAGACTGAGGGCTACACAGCAAGTATAATATCTAGAAACATTTTGAAGCCAACCATTCAATAATAAACATTATTATGGAGTAGTTGGCTCCAAAGTCAGTTTTTTTTTTTGCTTTACATCAAAGCACAGAGAAACGGGGCTTGTGAGGATAGAAGGGAGAGGAGAGGTTGAAACCAAGGCAAAGCATGGTGGAAAGTTACGGTTAAAAAAAACAGCTAATAATTCGCCTGCCAAATACAACTCCTGGGAACGTTTAGGAGTGGAGCGTGGGTGAAGAAGCAGTGTAGTAAGGTTTAGAGGCACAGGGTCATGTTCCAGGGGACGGCAGCGACGACGATAGGAGGGAGGTCCTAACCCCTGGAGTTTTATGAAGAATATGTCGAGTGTGAATTCAAAGGGACCATGATACGGCGATAAAGCGATTGAGCGGTTGAGTTCCGAAGAAACTTCCAGAAAGATCCCCAAAAATTCTCCCTTGAGAAAATCGTTCATCTCACGCTGGAAGTTTTTGATTACGAGTTTGTCCGGAACACTATGTGTGATGTAGATTACAGCTGTTCAGCTACGCAAAGTTTGTGGGATTGTTTCAATTGTGGATGGGACAATGGCCAGTGCTTGGATCCCCGTAGTCTAACAATTTATCTTCTAACTTTTACTGTGTAAAAAAAAAAAGTGTGTGTATATAAATATATATATAATGTAGGTTAACAGCCTTGAATTAGGACAGACAGGTTTTATATGCCAATGATGAAGTAGTACTTCCAGACCCCACTAAAAGTAGCCTAAAAAAGCCTTTCGGTATTTCATTTTAGATTGCCTCGTACAAAATATTAAAAGGGACCTCACAACTAATTTAGAACAATGGATAGGAATGGTGTTAACAATTTTTATTTTGAAATGTGTACATTTTTGTTGCGACAAATAATTAACACTGCTACAGTTTACACCACCACACCAACCATTTATGATTCCAGGACAGGGTTGAACATTTAAATTGGGATTTTACCATTTTTTGTTTACTTTTTTGTTTTGAGTTTTAATGGAAATTTGTTTGTGTAGAATTTTTGCAGATGGAGAATGTCAATAAAAGTATTTACTCTTTAATGTGTTCAGCTTCCTGTTTCTGAAAGGTGGGGGACATTCAGAAATGGAGAGGTTCCTGAATAGGATCCAAAAACCCAAGGTAGATGGATGGTTATTTTATTGAAACTTTTCCACTCCTGATGGTATAGATGGTAGGGATCATCTATTATGATCTTGACATATTTCATCACTGTTTGATCCTAATGTTACCTTCTTATTTTTAGAACCTATACCATTAAATCATATTACCTGAAAACGTGTTGGATTAGGCTCTTATCAGTCAAGTATGTTTTGACTCACACAAAGATTAATACTTCAGAGAAGGTGGAGGCATACATTTCTTAATAATAAAATGAGTGTTTATGTGAAGCTGAGATTGCAGGCCACCAGGCACTGTCCGTTAATTGTTACCTTTGTATGGGTTCTTTAAATATCTTTCCATTATAATTAGGTATTTATCATCAACTGGAAATGATACCAAGTTTTTAATAGACGGTTAATCTATCTCCCCCGGCATTTATCCTTAATGCAACTGGTTTACCTAAGCCATTTCATCTGCCTTTTTAAATAAAGTGTGATTTTTGGATTGAAGGTTAGGTTTTAGTGTTTGGTCTGGTTTCAGGGCTAGTTTCAGGTTAAAGACCTCGGTAACTGCTTACAGAGGTTGCTGAAGGAGTCATGCTCCTGCTCCTCTCTTCCAAGCACTTTGGAAACAGCAGTTTGCCTGCCGCTCCAACAGATCCAGAGACGACGCACTCTCAGGTCATGCAAGCCACCCTCTCCCACCTTGACATCATGGGGGGGGTGTCTATGTCAGACTGTTCATAGATTAAAGTTTAGCCTTCAACACTGTAGTCCCCACCAGGCTGGCTACTAAATTGCATGACCTGGGCCTGAACCTATCAATGTGCCTGGATCTTGGACTTCTTGACTGCCAGGCCTCAGGTTGTCGGAGAGGGAGGGCACGCTTAACACTCCCTCATACTCAACATTGGTGTCCCCCAGGGTTGGGAGTCCTTTGCTGTACTCCCTGTGCACCAACGACCCTAATTAAATCGTGAAGTTTGAGGACGACACGGTTGTGGTGGGCCCGATCACTAACAACAATGAACGGGCCCACCTACATGAGGTGTCGGACCTGACGACGTGGTCCCAGGACAACAGCCTCTTCCTTAACGGGGGGAAGACCAAGGAGATGGTGGATTTCTGCCCACAACGGCGCAGGAGCTACACCCACTCATGGACTACACAAACGGACACTGTGGTGATGAAGGCAAGGCAACGCCTTTATCACCTCTGACAGCTCAGAAGATTCGGGGTGAGCCTGGATTCCTTCTACTCTGCCACTGTACAGAGTATACTATACTGACTGGAGCTATATCCATCTGGTCGGGAAACAGCTCCTGTCGGGACCAGAGGGTGATGAGATCAGCAGAGCGGACCCTGGCCACCCCACGCCCCCCTCTGCAGGACTTTTACACCATACACCGTACGAGCAGAGCCAGAAGGATTATCAAGGATCCCCATCACCCCGTAACAGTCTTTTTGTGACCCTCAGATCATCCAGTCGCCTGCGCTGTCACAGAACACGCATACAGAGGAAGTTTGCCCCCCCCCCCCCCCCCCCCCCCCCTGCTTATTTTCCACCGCAGGACAAGCTCAACTCGCCCTGCCTTTTTTTGCGTTTCGTTGGCCAAAATGTGGCAGTCTCACCGCCGTCTAGGTTCTGAGCTGATACGATACTTTGTGATGTTATCAGGCTGCTGGCCACTGATAGGCCAGACGCCTATCAGTGACGCCACTGGACGAGCGCGACGTCCGAGGCGAGCCTGACACTAGGTGTTGTGTCAAATATAATCCCTCTCTGAAATCGCAGCCCCTCTCTGCGTTACAGCAGTGTTCAGGGACGCGGGAAGTGGGGGTGCTTAGGGTGCTGCAGCACCCCCCCCCTGGCGGCCTCTGGCTGTAACTGCAAGTTAGAAGGTCTTCTGAACAAATCAATACTTTTTATTTTTTTATTTTTTTTATCATACAACATGATTTTTCATTAAATTATTGACATCCACCCTTTTTATAATATTTATCATATTATCATTTCATTTTATTTAGAACATTGTCTGAGTAGGCTGACGTAGGCTATGACGCACAACGCAGAACTGTCGATAGCTGAATATCAGACAACTCGTATCTCTGGATGAAAATGAAGGCTTTCTTTTATTGTCACTTTCCTTTTAAACCTTTAGAAATAACCTCCTGAATCCTTGTTATAACGCTGTGTATAATCCCGGACCGCAACAGCTTGTCGGCATGTTGTTAGTGTGTGAAATTCAGCACAGTATCAGCCGAGTTGACTCTAATTTTCACATTGTTTACTTGTTGACGATTGTGAATAACAGTGGCTAGTTGGCAGAACTCTTTTTACACACCAGTAGAGTGTTTTTCAGAGCGGAGCCCTGAATGTGACGTCACCCGTCATCTCGTCTCTGTAAACAATGGATGTTGCGCTGCATTTATTATGACGTCATTATATAGACTCTCTCTCAGCACCCCCCCCCCCCCCCCTTGGACTGACTTCCCGCGTCCCTGGTGTTACCCCCTATGTTTTATTCGATACATTTCGACAGTGTTACCCCTTATGGGTTTTTCATGACGACAGATAAAAAACGACAGGTTTTTTTACGTTTCATTTGATAAAAACGACAGTGTTACCCCTTATGTTTTTTTCCCATGATGACTGATGAAAAACAACAGTGTTACCCCTTATATTCTATTTGACAAAGACAACAGTGTAACCCCTTGTGTTTTTTCATGACGACCAATAAAAAACAACAGTGTTACCCCTTATGTTTTTATTCATGACGACTAATAAAAAACAAGTGTTACCCCTTATGTTTTTTTTCATGACGACCAATAAAAAAAGGAACAGTGTTACCCCTTATGTTTTTATTCATGACGACCAACAAAAAACAACAGTGTCACCCCTCATGTTTCATTTGATAAAAACGACAGTGTTACCCCCTATGTTTTAATTGATAAATATCGACAGTGTTACCCCTTGTGTTTTTTTTCATGAAGACCAAAGAAAAACAACAGTGTCACCCCCTATGTTTTATTTGATAAATATCAACAGTGTTACCCCTTATATTTATTTCATTTTTTTTGCGGGGATCCGAACGTGAGCTGTTTAGAGTGTTAACCTCTGAACTTAACAATGCACCATCAAGAAAACGGATAACGTCATCACAAAGGTTATTCTTGACTTTAAAATTTGCATGAAATAGAGATATGAGTCTACCAACAGATGACATCAACCAGACTTGAACCCCGGTCGCCAGGGGGTTAGGCAGAGTAAACCCCACTGCACCACTGAGGCGATGACAATACACAATAATCAATCGTCAACAAAGAGGATATACATGACATTAAAATGTATGTGTGTATTTCTATTATTTCCCTTGTTTTTTTTCATGACGACCAATAAAAAACGACAGTGTTACCCCTTATAAAATATTTGACAAAGACAACAGTGTTACCCTTCGTTTTTTTTCATGACGACCAATAAAAAACCAAATTGTTACCCCTTATGCTTTTTTTCATGATGACCAATAAAAAACAACAGTGTTACCCCTTATGTTGTTTTTCATGACGACCAATAAAAAACAACAGTGTTACCCCTTATGTTTTTTTTCATGATGACCAATAAAAAACAACAGTGTTACCCCTTATGTTGTTTTTCATGACGACCAATAAAAAACAACATTGTTACCCCTTATGTTTTTTTTCATGACGACCAACAAAAAACTACAGTGTTACCCCTTATGTTTTTTTTCATGACGACCAATAAAAAACAACAGTGTTACCCCTTATGTTTTTTTTCATGACGACCAATTATAAAACAACAGTGTTACCCCTTATGTTTTCTTTCATGACGACCAATAAAAAACAACAGTGTTACCCCTTATGTTTTTTTTCATGACGACCAATAAAAAACAACAGTGTTACCCCTTATGTTTTTTTTCATGACGACCAATAAAAAACAACAGTGTTACCCCTTATGTTGTTTTTCATGACGACCAATAAAAAACAACATTGTTACCCCTTATGTTTTTTTTCATGACGACCAACAAAAAACTACAGTGTTACCCCTTATGTTTTTTTTCATGACGACCAATAAAAAACAACAGTGTTACCCCTTATGTTTTTTTTCATGACGACCAATTATAAAACAACAGTGTTACCCCTTATGTTTTCTTTCATGACGACCAAAGAAAAACAACAGTGTTACCCCCTATGTTTTATTTGATCAATATCGACAGTGTTACCCCTTATGTTTATTTCAAGAAGGCCGATAAAAAACGACAGTTACCTCTCATGTTTTTTCCATGTTGACCAATAAAAAACAACAGTGTCGACGTTTTTGCAGGGATATGAACATGAGCTGTTTAGAGTGATAACCACCGAACTTAACAATGCACCATCAAGACACCGGTTAAAGACATCATAAAGGTTATACTTGACTTTATAATTCTCATGATATAGAGATTAGAGTCTTCCAACAGAGGTCATCAACCGGACTTGAATCCCGGTCTCCAGGGGGTTAGGCAGAGTGCACTCCACTGCACCACTGAGGCGATGACAATACACTTCAATCAATCATCAATAAAGAGGATATACATGACATTAAAATGTATGTATGTATTTCTATTATTTCCCTTATGTTTTTTTTTCATGACGACCAATAAAAAACAACAGTGTTACCCCTTATGTCTTTTTTTCATGATGACCAATAAAAACCGACAGTGTTACCCCTTATGTTTTTTTTCATGACGACCAAAGAAAAACAACAGTGTTACCCCCTATGTTTTATTTGATAAATATCGACAGTGTGACCCCTTATGTTTATTTCATGACGGCCGATAAAAAACGACAGTTACCCCTCATGTTTTTTCCATGTTGACCAATAAAAAACAACAGTGGTACCCCAGTCGAAGTTTTTGCGGGGATACAAACCTGAGCTGTTTAGAGAGTTAACCTCCGAACTTATCAATGCACCATCAAGACACTGAATAAAGACAACACAATGGTTATACTTGACTTTATAATTCGCATGAAATAGAGATAAGATATCAACTGGACTTGAACCCCGGTCTCCAGGGGGTTAGCTCACAGCTCCCTCCACTTCCCACTGAGAATTGTATAGTAAATACATCTGTGGTTATACTGTATATGACATATATATGTGACATATATATGTGGTTAATAGACATGATAGCATTACGTTTAAAATGAAAGATATTGTGTTTTCCACAGAAATTGAGCCGTGGTCTCCAGTGGGTTAGCAGAGTGCACTCCACTGCACCACTGAGGCGATGACAATCCACAATATTCAATCATCAATAAAGAGGATATACATGACATTAAAATGTATGTGTGTATTTCTATTATTTACCTTATGTTTTTTTTCATGACGACCAATAAAAAACGACAGTGTTACCCCTTATGTTTTTTTTATGACAACTGAAAAAAAACAACAGTGTTACCCCTTAAATTTTATTTGACAAAGAGAACAGTGTTACCCCTTATGTTTTTTTTCATGACGACCAATAAAAAACAACAGTGTTACCCCTTATGTTTTTTTTCATGACGACCAAAGAAAAATGACAGTGTCACCCCTCATGTTTCATTTGATAAATATCGACAGTGTTACCCCCTATGTTTTAATTGATAAATATCGACAGTGTTACCCCTTATGTTTTTTTCATGACAACCGATAAAAAAAACGACAGTGTTACCCCTTATGTTTCATTTGATAAAAACGACAGTGTTACCCCTCATGTTTCATTTGATTAAAACGACAGTGTTACCCCTTGTGTTTTTTTTCATGACGACCTAAGAAAAACAACAGTGTTACCCCTTATGTTTTTTTTCATGACGACCAATAAAAAACAACAGTGTCACCCCTTATGTTTTTTTTCATGACGACCAATAAAAAACAACAGTGTTACCCAGGGACGCGGGAAGTGGGGGTGCTTAGGGTGCTGCAGCGGCCCCTGGCTGTAACTGCAAGTGAGAAAGTTTTCTGAACAAATCAATACTTTTTTTTATTTTTTGTATAACTTTATCATACAACATGATTTTTCATTAAATTATTGACATCCACCCTTTTTATGATATTTATCATATTATCGGTACTATGCTGATTTTACATAAGCATGTTGGTGTTCAACATCTGTTGTAGTGAACATTCTAAAACTGGTGTAAAATGTTACTGCCATATTAATAGACACGTTGAATGTTATCGTTTTGATTCTGGAATCCCGCACGTAAACTGGTTGGCAAAAAAAGAGCAAAGACGGGCGGTTCACTTGACGGAGAAACCGTCACTTTCCTCATCAGACAACTCGTAACTCTGGAGGAAAATTAAGGCTTTCTATTATTGTCACTTTCCTTTGTAAACCTTTAGAAATAACCTTCTGAATCCTTGTTATAACGCTGTGTATAATCCCGCACCGGAACAGCTTGTCGGCATGTTGTTAGTGTGTGAAATTCAGCACAGTATCAGCCGAGTTTACTCTAATTTCCACATTGTTTACTTGCTAACGTTTGTGAATAACAGTGGCTAGTTGGCAGAACTCTTTTTGCACACCAGTAGAGTGTTTATCAGAGCGGATCCCTGAATGTGACGTCACCCGTCATCTCGTCTCTGTAAACAATGGATGTTGCGCAGAATTTATTATGACGTCATTAGCCTATATAGATTCTCTCTCAGCACCCCCCCCTCGGACTGACTTCCCGCGTCCCTGGCAGTGTTTATATCATATTGTCACGTGACGAGCAACTTATCACAGAAAGCGATATCTTATCTTTACATTTACTCATTCAACATCTTTTTCTGGGTCAAAAATGATTGAACCTCTGGTCTAGCATATAACACACTTAGAATTATTATTATCAATCATGGAGTCATTTTTCTTTCCAATAGCCAATGAATAATGAAAGAAAAACCAGACGATGAAAACCAGTGACTTAAAACTTTAATTTCTTACAAAATCCATAAATAAAGCATTTGCAGGTGGCATCGGAAGCGTGTGCATGATATCTATCACACAAACAGGCATACAATTCACTGTAAAGATACTAAACAGAGTCCCTCACTTCTGTTTGAAAATGCAGTTTAGGTAAGTATGTGCCATCCTTTTTGGTTCTTGGACTGAAACTAGATAAAATGGATGCGGATAGAAGAAGCACATCATGTTCAGTTTGCTGTATGTCACACAGATTAACACCAAGCATAACCCACTGTTACCTGTACAGGTAAACTAACATTAACCAAAGACATCTGCCCACTGTGTGCACAACCATCATTATTGGAGATATGTCTGTATGATTCAGGGTGTCTCCTAAAAAAAAAAAAAAAAAAAGCCAAAAGCTTGATTCCAAAGACGGATAATATCAAAAGCTATTTCCCCAAATGATAAAACAAGCCAAGCTGATACAATACTTTAACCCATGAATTTGCTTACAGTAAACAACTGCAAAATTAATACATATCAAAAAGGCAAAATAAAAGAAAAAGCAATCACCTTTGTAACATTGTATGTATGTTGAATGTATACATGCAATGTTCATGCATACATGTTGCAAACTGATTTAATTTCTCTTGGTGATCTGATTGCACATGATTAAACAGTTCAAGGATTAGCACGATAAGGTTGACGTGGGCTTATTCAAACAGGTAATTTAAAACTGTTGAATCCAACCAAAAGGCATTGCGCAACGCTTACATGCACTGATTTTGTAAATGTGCACTAGTTATCAGACTAGAGTGGTTGCAGCAGAATGCATCTATCTATTTTCAAACCGAATTATCGGATTTTTGACTGAGTTGAGTGCCCGGGTTGAGGCATTTAATGCAGGTCTGTTTTTAGTATACCTACCACACACACACACACACACACACACACACACACACACACACACACACACCCCTCCTTACGACTCATCCAACCAATCATAGCGCTGCTCCTTGGTCAACCACTCAATAAAGAGGCAGAAAAAAAAAAAAGGAAGAAAAAACGATTATAAAACAAGTTTGCATCACAACTTCCAACTGACAAAGCCAACTCTGGATTTCCTCCCACATCGACGGCATGTAGCCCAACGAACCAGGTAAGAAAATAATAATAATGACCTCAATGTTCGACAGGCCGATATGTTCAGGGTGGTGGACACCCTTGCCGTCCCATAGACTCTAGATTAAAATATTCTGTACACTTCTAGAGCTGCTGCAAAAGCACTTCTCTACTTCAGATCAACAACTGCATTCAGGCCTGCTGCTCATGAAGTTTTTCCTTTTCCTTTCCCTCACACTACAAGCACGACCTCCATCCCTCCCACGGGTATAAATAAGCAACAAGTACGTAGACGCATTCTTTGTGTGGTTTAAAAATAAAGAAAGAAAACTGGGTTGACGTTCAAACCTTTCTTCTAACAAAACCTTTTTAAGTATAAAAATATCCGGGCAAATTTTACCTTTTTGTTTTTATTTGGCCATTTGAATGTGATTGTTGCTAACCTCATAAGTCCCCTTGAGAAGAGAGAGAGAGACACACCTGTAGCATTAGTAGAGTTGGTCTCTCTCTCTCTCCCTCTCAGGATAAATGACGCATGAGCGCTTCAAGCTAGCAGCTATACAGGGGGTGCCACAGCCTCGTCTTCCTACTGGTCGACAACAACAACATGGCGTGTTTGTCTCTAGGCGGGCGGTGTCTTGAAGGCCCCCCAGGCGTGGAAGCAGCGCGTGAAGCAGTGAGGCTCGTTGCCCTTCCGGACCAGGCGCAGCTTGCGGGGGTGCTCCGTCTCCTTGGCACGCATGTGCTGGATGTACACCTGCACAGCAGAGACGCATTGGGGTGAGTGCACACGTTGAAGACCCACGCGTACGGACACACTGCATGCAGAGCACTATATATTCTTATCCTCATTAGTGGGGAACAAGAATAGTATTTCATGTTGCCTCCTTCAATTCTTGGGTTGAAAACAGAAAAATGTTAGTTAAAATGAATATACCTTTTTTAATTCATTCATTTTAATTTTTATAATAATTATTACAAGAAAAAAAGTTCTGACTACATGCATAAATATATAATTACGGTAAAAATATTAAATTCTCCTATTCAGGTATAAAAGTCGGAGGAAAGCACCCAAGATCTTTCCGTGGTCTCTAATGGGACACGGACACGCACACACACACACACACACACACACACACACACTTACCTGGCAGGCTTTGAGACTCAGTTTGATCTCCACCTGGCTGGTCTGGGTGCCCACCCACATGTACACCTACAAAAAGAGGTGTGGAAGAACAAACAGATGGTTGGGGGTTGTATGCAAAAGACAATAGCCGGCCGTGCGTCCTACCGTCTTGGTACCCCTAGTACTGTATGTACTGTAATGTACTTGTGTTGTTCCTCATCGACACTCACCTCCTTGCCGTTGTCCAAGAGCATGATGTCATCGTCGGCGAGGTCGTCCTGGCAGAAGTCGGAGCACTTCTCAGACACAGAGAAATAGCCCTTCTCATTGGAACACCTTGGGTTGGAGCGGATAACAGAAGTTGTCATGAACTAGCTTCTATATTTCACCACTTTCCTCTCGCCTCTGTGGTGGCAAAACTAAACGGAAAGGCTGATAGCGACCGACACAACATTAGGGCTGATAGTGACCTAGACAACATCAGGGCTGATAGTGACCGACAACATCAGGGCTGATAGTGACCGACACAACATCAGGGCTGATAGTGACCAAGACAACATCAGGGCTGATAGTGACCGACACAACATCAGGGCTGATAGTGACCGACAATATTAGGGCTGATAGTGACCGACACAACATCAGGGCTGATAGCGACCGACACAACATTAGGGCTGATATAGTGACCGACACAACATCAGGGCTGATAGTGACCGACAACATTAGGGCTGATAGTGACCGACACAACATCAGGGCTTATAGTGACCGACACAACATTAGGGCTGATAGTGACCGACAACATTAGGGCTGATAGTGACCGACACAACATCAGGGCTGATAGTGACTGACACAACATCAGGGCTGATAGTGACCGACACAACATCAGGGCTGATAGTGACCGACACAACATCAGGGCTGATAGTGACCTAGACAACATCAGGGCTGATAGTGACCGACACAACATCAGGGCTGATAGTGACCGACACAACATCAGGGCTGATAGTGACCGACACAACATCAGGGCTGATATAGTGACCGACACAACATCAGGGCTGATATAGTGACCGACACAACATCAGGGCTGATATAGTGACCGACACAACATCAGGGCTGATAGTGACCGACACAACATCAGGGCTGATAGTGACCGACACAACATCAGGGCTGATATAGTGACCGACACAACATCAGGGCTGATAGTGACCTTAAGTATTTCAGGTCATGTTGATAAGTGGTATGACTGTTCTATGGTGACCGCAAGGAGCTCATCTAGGGGAACAGCTAACCAAATGTATTTTTAAGTTAGAGGAGCGAGTGTGCAGCTCACCTGAAGAGTCGAGCGTATTTCATGTAGTCTGCGTCCTCGTCGTATTGCTTCTGGGAACCAATCCCAACCCAGAAGAAGTTCTCCGGCTCCTCCCCCTCGTTAATCACCTAGCAACGACAGCCGTACACAAGAGATCACACTTTGAGCACTGGTGGAGCTACCCGTGGAACCCCCGTGTCTTCGTTCTCCCTAGCCCCTCTACGTCCCCCAGCCCTGCTCTAGCCCCCCTACAACCTCCTCCCTATCCCCTTCACTACCTCTAGCCCCCCTACACCTCCTCCCTAGCCCCCCTACTCCCTCTACCGCCGTCCTCGGCCCCCCACCCCTCTTGTAGCCCCCTCTACCCACCCCTCTACTCCTCCCCCCCCCCCTCTACCTCTGTGAATGTCTACGACCGTCCAAAGCTTTCCGCGGGGCCTCCTGCCGTCTCCACTGCGGTGATAAGGTCAGGTCACCTGTTTGCTGTAGGTGTCGTCGAACATGCTGTTCATGATGTCCTCGGCCAGCTTGGCCTCGTCGGGGTCTGCGGCGCGGCCCACCCACGTGTACACGATGCCCTGGTTGTCTGTGCTCTCAAACGGCACCTGGGAACCACCACACACACACACACACACACACACACACACACAGACACGTTTACAAAGGAAGCGGCTGCGGTTTAAAAGAAGACACGTCGTGCTTCTGGGGTGGTGGTGACTAGACTTCGGAACGCTCTTCCTTTAAGGAAAGGGGAGTCTGGACCTTTAGGCAGGCTTTTGGGGAACACTGTGCCTGTTTTCTGTTGGGATTTTTACGTTCTGAACTGTCCACCACTGTTGTAAAGTGGTGTTTGACACCTACTTGCTTCGTTGCTGTGTGTAATAACTACCATTGATGCACTTTGGTGTATCCATAGTATACGTTCTAACCTTAGTGTTGGTTGGGGTGCTGGTGCTGTGTAGCAGAGTGAGGTATATCCCTACATGTTTTCAATAGCGTAGCTGTAATTATAATGCAATGCGAGGGCCAAGCTGCACCTTGAGGATGAAGCAGAATTCTGAGTTCAGGTTGCTCGAGTCCGTTACAATCTGGATGGTCCTGAAAGACACAAGAAGATCCTCTGGTTAGTTACTGAGATGTAGGACTAGTAAGTTACGGAAGGGATTCAGACTAAGACAGCTAGTTTGTAACCAAAGTATGTGGGACTCGACTATCAAGCCCTTTTCACACATGCCGTTTCCCCTGCAATGTTCCAGAACATTTCCTGCATGGCGCCTGGACCTAGTAACATTTCCGGTACACCGCAGATACGGCTGTGTTGTGATGAAAGCGTTACGTTACCAGGAGAAAAAGGTCCGTCTGACATTAGACTCCAATGTTTAGCAAGTGAACCAATCACAAGATTCCGCTGAGGATTTATTTGAATCTGCGACTGTTTCTTAACAATATCCATATAGCTTTTTGTTTTGTTAGCAAATAAGCTTCTATTTTTTACAAGAAAGGCAGGAATTGGAAAATTCCCTTCATAATTAGTTGATCCCTAAATAGTTTGAGACTTTCAATTTGGTCAAGGTTTGTGAGATGTTTGAGACTTGACCAATATATTTTAAGATCATGAAAGGGTGTGTAGTGTGTGTAGTGTGTAGTGTGTGTGTGTAGTAAGCCACCTGGTGCAGAGTGCACTGCCATTGGTGCGGATGTGGTAGAGTGAGGGCTGGGCGGCGTCCATCTTCTGCTTCCTCTTGCCCTTGTGTATGATGAACTTCCTCTTGAAGTGAGACAGGAACTTCAGGTTCTCCTGTTGCTGGGTCATGCGCACAACCTGCAGGGAGGCAGGAGAGAGAGAGGAGGCAGGGAGGAAAGGAAGGAAAGCCAAACAATCCACAAAGACTGTTAGACATGGCTGGCAAAAGTCCCCTGTATTTAAACAGGGTGTAGACTGGATGCCTATTTCTCTTTCCAATAAAAAGTTATACTAACAGATTAACATTTTTAAAAGAAAAAAAACAATACTTGATATACAGTAAAAATAATCATGAATATACAGCAATTTTTCCTACCTCCAGCTTGCCGGGAAAGAGGCTCTCAAATTTCTTCTGCAGGGAGAAGGTGAAGGTGAGCCAGCCCATGTTGGAGGCCTGCCGGCCCTGCCAGAAGTACACCACGCACTGGAAGTCTTCCTCAGTCTGCCGCTCCTCATCGTCCTCCCCCCTCCCACCTCCTCCACCTCCACCTCCACCTCCACCTCCGCCTCCGCCCTCCTTCTTCTCCTTATCATCGTCCTCGTACTCCACCGCCACCCAGTACCTGCGAGGAAGAGGAGGCTGATGAGTAGGAGGATACGGCAAACTCTGGGCCTGTGCTGCTCCACTGCTAGAGCGCGGCATTCACACTGCCAGGGGTGTGGGCTTCAATTCCCGCTGGGTCCACGCGTTCCCACACCAAGGACATACGTGAGTCAGACCTTGTATGTAGCGTTATAACATGTTGAGGGTCGGCTCCTCTGAAGAGGCAGATCTAGCACACGCTATTGCTAGTCGTCTCAATTGCAAATTGATCCAAAAGTTGACCCGTGTGCCTTGTTACCTAAGCGGTGGTATCGTGTCGGTGAGCTTGTGTGATATTTGAACCGCTACTTGCTTTATGCACTGGTTGGTTTCAATTGACTTTAGTGAATAAATATGAATTATTTCGTAACATCTTGAATAAATGATTTGGTCTCCGTCAACTGTTCGTCTTTTCAAGGACATCTTGCAGGTTGAAGTTAGCCTTTAGCAGGTTTTTTTTATTAACCATCTGAATCATTAGGGGCGTAGTTGCCTGGTTTAGGAACTCGCACCGGCAACAGCAACAGCCATGTCTGTTGGGCTGAAACAAGCATGAAGTCATTAACCTTTCTGCTATTCACACACACACACACACACACACACACACACACACACACACACACACACACACACACACACACACACACACACACACACACACACACACACACACACACACTTACCTGCAGAGGAAGACGTAGCAGTCTTGCGTGTTGAAGTGTCCAAACTCCTCTTCTGGCAGACGGGCGAACTTCTTGCCCTCCAACACGAAGCCCTCCATCCCGTCCAGGTCCTCGTTCCACTCCTCCATCATGGGCTCCGCCTGACGGAGGGAGAGAGGGAGTTATCCCACGGCCCAGTGACGAATGTTGACGACCAGATAAACAGCTGTCAGACCAGACCCCGCCTCTGTGTGTGTGTAGATGTTTTTACACTGCAAAAATATGCCCGTCTTATGCGCGCCTTTTTCCCGGCATGGTCCGCGCGGTAATTTGCCTGCTTGAGCTAGCACCTCAATCTACCCTCCCGGACCCAATACACATTTGCGCTTTCATTTGATGTAAACGCTATTAGACGCCTCCGCGGTTGCAGGAGGGGGGGGGGGGGGGGGGGGGGGTGTGTTGCTACGCTGTCTCTACAACAGAGACAGCGCAGCGATATCAACATAAGTAGTTCTAACTGGAGGGAGGGGGAATCCGCGAGCTGCTGACCATCATGGGAGAGAAGGTTAGGCAGTCACATTAAACGAAGACGATGAAAGATGGTGCAAGCTACAAGAAAGACGCAGAGGAACGTTCCTTTATTACGAGGCCTTTGTGGGGATAAAAAAAACAAGTGGTCAGCAAAATAAAGAATATGTTGGCGTTTTTGCACTTGTAAATAGTTAATCGCGTTTGTAACCTACACTCAGATGTGAACTCATTCTCGCATGTGGGTGTCTTCATTCATAAAAACATATAAACATTCGGGAGCATGCAAATGATTCTAAAGAGGTCTAGACTCTCTTCTCCAGTGAACCAAGAAAGCCGGCGCTGTGAAGAACGTGGGATTTTATCCCCCTCTGTTTCACACGGGCAAGACGGTCAAATTGCCGGGCGTGCCAAGCCGCGACCGAACCGGCATGGCAGTGTAAAAAGGCCTTGTGTGACCTACCTCTGTGAGGGGCATGGGGGGTTGCCTGGGGAGGAAGAGGGCCGTGAGGTCAGCCTTCATCTGGTCCTTCTGCTCCGCATCCTTCTTCACCTGTGTGTGTGTGTGTGTGTGTGTGTGTGTGTGTGTGTGTGTGTGTGTGTGTGTGTGTGTGTGTGTGTGTGTGTGTGTGTGTGTGTGAGACAAAAAGTGGCAGATGAGCAAGACACATCTTTCCCATTTTGGAATAGGTTGTAAAGTTGCATGCGAGTGGGTCAGTGTGCACACAACGCACGAACATTCACCTTGCCCTGTAGGTTGCCGCCCTGCTGGACGGTCTCGGCGGCTCTGGTGTAATCCACCTTCAGCACGTCATCCCAGTTCTTAAACTTGGACTTGTACACCTAGGGAGAGACAGAGAGGCACTCAGAGGCTCACACAAAAGGTCACGATTTTAAAGTCATCATAAAAATGGACAACAAATGTCAACATCAATCACAGTACAGCATAAAGCATGTCTAGATAACGCGTAGCAAATAAAAAATATATAGAAGATCAAATAAAAGTATCAGCAACAAGTATAAAACAAATTATATAAATTAAAGTCAGACCGAGAATGTGGTGAAGAAGCCCAATCAAAACAAGTACAGCCTTCCTATTCACAACAACACCCACTGCCCCCCGCTGGGTGAGCCCCCCGCTGGGTGAGCCCCCCGCTGGGTGAGCCCCCCGCTGGGTGTGCCCCCCTGAGCTCCACACACCTGGCACTCGGTGCCCTCCAGGTTGCGGGTGACGAGGGCGTGCTTGGGCCGGTGCAGCATGGAGCAGATCTCCTGGCCCAGCTTGAGGGCCGCCGCCCGGACCAGCCGGGGGGACTTCCTCCCGATCCAGATGAACACGTCGGACCAGCAGTCCAGGATGTACACCCCCTTAGTGTCCAGCAGGGACTGCAGCTGGAGGGGGGGAGAGTGAGAAAGGGAGGGAGACAGAGAGGGAGACAGAGACACACAGAGAGACACAGAGTAACACAGAGAGACATACAGGGAGACAGAGAGACACACAGAGACAGAGAGAGGCAGAGAGAGAGACACACAGAGAGACAGAGAGAGTAACACAGAGAGACACACAGAGAGACACACGAGAGAGAGAGAGACACACAGAGACAGAGAGACACACAGAGACAGAGAGAGAGACACACAGAGACAGAGAGACACACGAGAGAGAGAGAGACACACAGAGACAGAGAGACACACAGAGACAGAGAGGGAGACAGAGAGACGAACAGAGAGACACACGAGAGAGAGAGACACACAGAGACAGAGAGACACACGAGAGAGAGAGAGACACACAGAGACAGAGAGACACACAGAGACAGAGAGGGAGACAGAGAGACGAACAGAGAGACACACGAGAGAGAGACACAGAGAGACAGAGAGGGAGACAGAGAGACGAACAGAGAGACACACGAGAGAGAGAGACACAGAGAGACACACACAGAGACAGAGAGGGAGACAGTGAGACGAACAGAGAGACGCACAGAGAGACACACGAGAGAGAGAGAGAGAGAGAGAGAGAAAGAGAGAGACACACACACACAGAGTGACACACAGAGAGACACACACAGAGAGACACACACAGAGAGACACACAGAGACACAGAGAGACACACAGAGAGGGAGACAGAGAGACACACAGAGAGACAGAGAGAGAGAGACACACAGAGAGACAGAGAGAGAGAGACACACAGAGAGACAGAGAGAGAGAGACACACAGAGAGAGAGAGAGAGACACACAGAGATGTAAAGAGCGTCAGAAACAGGTAGTGTTGAAGAGAACTCCCTTCACTTGGTGGGTGAATGATGGTGCTCTAGCTTCAGAAGCTCCCTTACCAGTCGGAGGTCGGGCATGATGTCCAGTTTGACCTTGCTGTCCTTGTGCTCTACAGACAGCTTGTAGTTAATCTGAGGTAGCTCCAGGTAGCCCAAGCCCAGGCCCACCTGCACACACACAAGAATACATCACCACACATGAATACGGTACACAATGGTCCCAGAGCCTGTCTACTTAAATCAACTGAAGCTGCTCCACCGACCATGGAAGCCCCACGGCCATCACTCAGCTCCCTCTAGTTTTGCATTTCAGGCAGAATTTGGAAGAAATGCCAAGAGACTGTGAGCCTTTTAAATGAATCATAAATATTGACAGTATATTTTTTCTTATACAATGCTTATCATTTTACTAATGCTCTCATCACAATTGTCTGTTCCTGCAAAAGACCGATAAACAAAGTAAAAAAAAAAATTAACATTGGCCCTTTGTCCCATCATGGCAGTGGGTCGTACCTTGTAGAGTTTGGGTCTGACGGGGGAGAAGTCATCCGGGACGTGTTTCTTGATCTCCTCCGGCTGGCCACCGAGGGCCTCCCAGAAGCCTGCGGGCTCCTGGCTCTGCCCCAGTGTGGTGATCTCTGCTTTGCTCTTCCGCTCGTTCTTGTTGATCTTCTCCGCAAACAGCCTGGGCACAAACAAGCACACTCCCACTTTAATCATTTGTGCTGCTTCTGCTCAATGTCCAATATTAATTCATCCTTTCATTGTAGTGGTTTTTCTGTTAACAAGTGGCAGTGGGATAGCCAAGTCTCCCAGTTGAAAGGTACTGGGTTCGATCTCCATTGGCCTCGTGCAAGATGCCCTGACCTTTAATGACATGTCTCTGAATTCCCTGTGAATCTCTAGCGATGAAAGTGTTTGCAAAACGGATCAATAGTAAAACATCTAGATTCAATACCCAGTCCCAACCACAACAAAGCACCCAACCAAACTGCCACCCACAGATGATAAAGTGAGTGTACGTGCAGGTGTTCTTCTTTCTTTACCTGGCTTTGGTGGTCCCACTGAGTGTGGCGTTGCTCCCCCTCCACACGAAGATTTCTAGGCCCGTGTCCAACAGGAAGACAAACCTACCGCAGTGAGAGGAAAGGAGAAAGTGAGAGGGTTGCTATGGCAACACAGAATATATGGAGATGAGAGTATGGGTGTATGCAACACACATACTCTCATCTACAAAATATCCTCTTGGGGGGACAGTGAAATATTTTTCCTTGTGCATGTGGGATGTGTATGCAACAAATTATGTGCGATGCTGAAGTGAGTGAGTGAGTGAGTCTCACCGTGGGTCAAGAGATGATCCTTTTAGTGGCACAGACTCCAGACGGATATTCCTCTTGCCATAAACCCTGTATAACCTGTTAATAACAGAATGATAGAGACACAATGAGGTACAGCATGACAAGTATCACAGTAGACCCATTACCCAAACTAGTTTTGCTATCTAATACCATCTAACTATTGACCATGGAACCTGGTTTGTATGTAAACTTCGAGTTGAAAATAGTATCTTCAGCAATGCACTTCCCAATACAGATAAATTCCAATAGAAAAATTCCAACCGCAGGTATTGTCTTACTTGACAGGATAGTTTGTGTCCTCCACCGTGTAGAAGCCACTGGCCGTTCCTCCCTCAATGTAGGAGATCTCATTATCAAACACCTACACACACAAAAATGAGTTTGAAACTTGCTCCCGATTGCATTGATATCCATTTTGACACGCATTTCATTGATATGTGACAACGATGAAGCTCACAGATAGGCCTTCGAAACTATTCTGATCACTCTAGATCAGTCGTGATCCCCTTTAAACGGTCTAACAAAACCCCCAAAATGGAAGGACATATGGATGGTTTCAATGTGATCAAGGCCGGACTGAACTGTGTAGAACATGCGAAGTGGAGGCTCGCCTGAGGCTACCCTCGGAAGTCCCTATGTCCCATACCAGACCCCTATTAATATGAAGAGACGGATGCCTTGGGCCTCCCAGTGTGTATGCGTTTGTACGAGCATGTGATGCGTGTGTTTCTACTGCACGCACCGCGCTGAACTCCTCGCTCTCGTCGCCCATCTCCTCCCGGATGGTCCGGCACTCAGCGCCCAGGAAGTTGCGCAGGTTGACAGCGTGGATGGCGGAGCCCGCCTTCTTGTCCAGCGTGGCCTCCTGGCCGATCCAGTAGAAGATGTGCCAGTTCAGGGCGCCGTTGTCGTCCAGGAACGTCTGCACCGGGGGAGGGGGAGGTTAGAAGAATGTACTCATCCCTGTGTGAGGGCTGTAATAACGGTAGTAGCAGCCGTTGCCCTAGTAAAAGTATTAGTAACAGCATAGTAGTCATTTTAGCAATATTATTAGTGATGGGATGAGCATCAGTCCCATTGGCTATTAGAAGCCCATAGCATTCATTCTAAAGAGTGGGATTTCACAGAGCCTTTTGAGGTAAACATCTTTTGTACAAAGGTGTCCTGAACAAGATGTAACTAGGTTCTCCTGGCATTCTTAGCAGTAAGTCTGGTCCTGGCAGTGTCAATAGTAGCGATATTAGCAAGAGGCTGCCATTGTCATTGAATGCTTTTTGTATTAGCATATGCGGTAACAACACTGTAGCAGCGCAATTTGCAGTTCGATTAGAACTAGCAGCACCAGGGGTGGCACTCTTATCACATGCTCCAAGCATTTCCAGGAATAACAGCAGTAATAGCATTAGCCGTATTATTAGCAGTTAGCACGTGCAGCGACAATGTTGTAATGTTATCATTTCTTGGGATACCTTGAGGACAATGTAGCAGTCGGCCTCGTAGAATTTTCCATGAAGAGCTTCATCCACAGGCATGGGTATAAAGTTCTCTATCTGCCACACGGTCACACCTGGGATCTATTTAGAGGAGAGACAGATGGAGACATCATCACAGCACACTCATGTTGCTACTCAAACTCACTGCTATAGAGCCTTTATAGGGCCTTGAAACAACACAACTGTTATACCAAAATATGACCAAATACGAATCCACTTATTTTTTTACATGCAAGCATCCTAACTCATGATGCCCAACTTCAATCAACTCTTAAGATGTTTAAAGATGTTTAAAGAATGATGCAAGTCATGTTGAATAAAAGTATCCCTAGAGATATAACTATTGTGCACTCTTCTTGTCTTATTTTATTTCCTCTCTTCCTATAGCTACTGAGATTTTCTTTTTTGGAAAACTCATTGCAGATTTCGATAAAATCCCAGTCCGTACATGTCCAACGTCCTCCGGGAAGAACTCGGAGTAATCCAGATGAGATTTCTCCAAACTCTTGTCCCATCGTCGCGTCTTCAGGTCACCATACTTTGCGTCTCCGTTCTCCTGTTGGAAACAAGGGGAGAAAAAGAACCGCGCTTTTATCCAACCCATTAACCCCTACCTAGCTGTGAGCTGCACACCCACTAGATGAGCACATGGGCTCATTACCTCTTGGTTCTTCTTGTCGTGGGCCACGTCGCTCATGCCCTTCAGCACCTGCTTGGCCTGGTCGTCCTGGGACGAGTCCTTCCTTCTCCTCAGCCTCATCTTTCTCGCCATGGGGTCGCGAGGGCTGGCGCCTGGGGAGGGGGGTCAAGTGTTGGTTATTTTAATGTTTGAAGTCACACACACACACACACACACACACACACACACACACACACACACACACACACACACACACACACACACACACACACACACACACACACACACACACACACACACACACACACACACACACACACACACACACACACCTCCTCCGGCCGCAGCTATGGTAGCGGGCGAGGCTCCAGCCAGCCTGAGCTGGTTCTGCAGGGAGAAGTCGATGTTGTAGAACTCAGCCGAGCGGTCCACGGGCTTAGGAGGCATCACCAGGTTTGGGTTCTCCCGCACGTCCAGGATCTAACGAGACAGAGAGTGGATCCATGACGCTTGACAGGATGCATCCGAATATCAGCAGCTCGTAACGGCACTTGTGGACGACAGTAATGTGATTATGCTAAATAAAGTCTGAGTTGATGTTTATAAGCGTTTTCCTCTGTGTGTGAGAGTGAGACGGTGAGAGAGCGACAGACAGACTGGAACCAACCATGCTCAAATCAAGACACATAATGGACAAAAGCATTCATCAGAGGAAAGCCACAAGTCCGAGTTCATTGTGATGACTGTTACTTTGTATACTGTATTCAAGTCACTGTTTACTAGCCCTGCTGCAGTAATGTAATAAATGTACGTAAACATTGTACATCAATGATGTTACATCACAGCCCATGTCTTAAGTGTTTTTTATACTAAATATATATAACGCTTACAAAGAAGCTATCAAATCAATAGTAAACGCAGATCAGGGCTGTACGGTATGGACTACAATTTATATCACAATATGATTTGAGCCATGGACGGTAAAAGTATTATATCACATTATGTTCATTTTATCTTCTAATTTGTATATAAATGCTTCTGAAGGGTTATCAGCCAATCGGCGTTAACTCCCTGCAGTCCAGAGTGAATCGCAGCAGGAGGTATATATCTAAATAATATAATATTATATCTTAAAGACTGTGTCGGGTTCTCGGACGTCTCTGGTACTTCTACAACAAGTAAAGACTCGTAGTGCGGGTTATCTTGGCCATGGTGTAGAAGGAATTGGGGTAAAAGAAACTTGATTCTCTGAAGTCCAGATTGAATCGCGACTTCAGATTGATGTGGAAGGACCAGAGACGCCGGAGAACCTGACGCAGTCTTTGATTCACAATATCATCAGGAGGCGCACACATCTTTTGGCCGTGATATGATGTATAATAGATTTGTATTTATTATATTATTTAGATATCTATCTCCAGGACTCCCGCCGGAGCTCCCGGAGTGTTTTAGAATATCTTATAGAACACGGCCAAAAGCTGTGTGCGCCTCCGGGTGATATTATAAATAAACGAGTGCGTCTCTGGTACTATGTCATTGCTTCTTTAGCGCTTGTTAAGTAAAAAAAAATATAGATGAAAAAGAAAGCACTCATCCACCGGTCACACGGTAACGTCAAAATCCATACCGTAACGCAAATACACACCGGTGTACTCTCTATACCGTTCATACCGTACAGCCCTAACGCAGAGTAGTGAGAAGTTGCGAGAAGTGGGAAAGCACAGTTAGGGGGTAAGGGCGTGATGGCTGGATTGATGGTGATGAGGGCGGAGGTTGGGTGGTGGTACGGATGGTGGAGATGGGTAGGATGGATCGGGGTGATGCTTGCTGTGGGGGAGGTTGGGTTGGGGTGTTGAGTGTGGGGGCCGATGGGGATGGTGGAAGTAGGACTGCAGCAGCGGTGGGAGGGGGGGTGGTGGAGGTAGGATTGGTTTACCTCTAGGTCAGTGAGGAAGTGGACGGCTTCAGGTAACGTGACCAGTCGGTTCTTGTTGAGCACCAGCTTCTTCAGCTTACCACACCTACAAAATAAATACATCACACTTGGCATTACTAAGATTTTCCCTGTGCATGCCTGCTCCTTGTCAGACAACTGCGTTTAAAATGTACCACTCAGGTTGCAGCTTTTTTATTGTGTAATCGAGCAATCAACCAATTATCTTTAATATAGGCTGGAAGCACATCGATTACCATATCAATTATTGAGTTAATATCTTAAATCTTTGTTCAGGCATAGTGTGTGTGTGTGTGTGTGTGTGTGTGTGTGTGTGTGTGTGTGTGTGTGTGTGTGTGTGTGTGTGTGCGCGCATGCGTGTCCCACCTGCATAGCCCCTCAGGGATGAGCTCCAGGTTGTTGTTGGCAGCCATAAACTCTGTGAGGCTGACCAGCTTTCCCACTCCAGACGGAACCCCATCAAAATCCAGCTTGTTAGAGTTCACATACAGCTTCTTCAGCTTGGACAGCTTGCAAATGGCCGACTGAATGGCGAAGTGAAGAAACAACAAGAATTTAAAATGATTTTTTTGTCAGGGTCGACCAAAGCATCACAAAAAATGAATCTATTTGTTCTATCTCTATTGGCCAGGGATCAGGGTTTGCGGATTAGGGGTCTTAAATGTTGACAGGAGAGAAGTGCGGGGGACAGAAGGGGGTTAAGGCACAGATATACTTAAAACTAAATAAAAATGGGCTTGTTCACATTGTGCTGTCAACAGATGTCAGACACGCCGATTTCAACAAGAGAACAATGCAGGCACTGTGAATTATGGGCTGTTTGGCCGTGAACCTGCCATTTTGTCTGTGCAAAAAAGTAAATAGCTACTTTCTAATTCTAAGTATATACTTCAATCTTAAAATTAAAGCATTACTTTAATTCTAAGTATAACCTTTAGGGCTATGATATAATATGAATGGGGGGAGGGGGGGGGGGGTTTGTGCATGCTGGTGCTGGTTCTTACAGGCAATGAGGTGAGCTGGTTGCGGCTGAGGTTGAGCGTCTCCAGCTGGGTCCACTGGTCGATGCAGAGGGACAGCTCCGTGATCTGGTTGCCGCTCAGGTTGAGCCTCTTCAGGCTGCCCAACGTGTACAGGCACTCGGGCACCCGGCTCAGGTCGTTGCAGGAAAGGTCCACGTCTGGCAGAACGCAGCAGAGAGACAGCAAGGAGAGGAGAGTGGGTGTGAGAGGGAGGGAAGGGCTCAAGGGAGAGGTGCTGTGGGGGCTCATAAAGGATATCTACATGGCAATGTCAGCATACAACTCGTACTGGCACGTTGGCTGAGTACTAATCACATGAATTTTGCAAAATGTAGCCCATACTGGCAACCCCGCACGTTGTTTATCCAAAATGGATGTGTACAACACAACTTGTTAATAAAAACAACATTTGAGCGTGTTTGTGTGTGCGTGTGTACCTGATAGGTGTGTGAGGCCCTCCAGACTGGTGGGCATGTTGCTCTGGGTCCTCTGGGTGTTTCGCAGGTGGAGGGTCTGTAGAGCAACCATGGCAGGCAGCTGGCTACTCACACACACACGCACACACACACACACACACACGTCAGAAATCTCTTCATGTCGAGGGACCCGTCTAGTTGTTGTTGTTGTTTCTTTCTGGCTCAGAATCACAAATGAAAATGTGCTCAATGCCTATACTTTCGTTCGTCCACAAAAACTATTTCAGACAGGAGGACCACTTTGTTTACCGTAGCTGGGCATGCATGAGCGGGTTGTTGTTGAGGACGAGCGTCTGGAGGTGCACCAGGCGCCTCATCTGTGGTGGCAGGCTGTCCAGCTTGTTGTCTCCCAGGTCCAGGTACAGCAGGTCGGTCAGGTTGATGAACAGCTGATTGGGGATGGCCTCCATGGCGTTGTGACTCAGATTGAGCACCAGCATGTTCCTGCTGTTCTCCAGGTCCCGGGGAACCTCCGTCAGCTGGTTGAAGCTCAAGTCCTGGTGGGGGGTTGGAGCGGAGAAGTAGGTGAAGGGTGTAGGGTGGGCAGAGTTTTGCGACATGAGCCAATATGGAGACGATACAATAAGGAACGTGTAGCAACGGCCACGCCGGGCGCCATCTTGTGAGACAGAACCAACAGCAACCTATAAACATGGTGCGTTCAACCCCAAAATCAGAAGAGTAATGACAACTTCACATTCACTCTATAGCGTGGCTATCAAGTTCAAGGCACACTTTCAAGTACTAAATCAAGTCTTGATGTTGACTAAAACGGTATGTGTGGTACATCATAATTCTCAAAAACCAAAATTATGCAATTTGCTCAAGGATGCTACAGGTAGACTTTGGCCATTGGGTTCGAGGCCAGAACCATATATATATACGGACAAAGGTTCATTTGAAAAAAAAGAAAAAAGAGGAAGAAGCACACAAATAGTTTCCTTTCAAACCATGCCATTTCAGGGCTAGCAACAGCTAATCTGTCAAGTAACTTCAACCACCCTTCCTCTCAATAAAACAGGAAACAGCTTCAACATGCCGATGGAAGAAAGGGTTTTCTTTCCATCAGTAAGGAGTATCTTAGTCTTTGAAATTGCGCTAATCTGTAGCTACGCAATGCAAACATATAACTTGTCTTGTATTATCATGATCTTAAAAACTATACCAGAACACTTGAGGAAAACCAGTTATGCAGACATCATGTTTAGGTCCTGAACGATAACATTCACGCTAAACATCTGACCACCATGGTTGAAATTGGGAAAGTGTCCTCTTTATGAGTTACACGTTGCCACGGCAACAGTGCACCACTTAAACACGCTGCTAATATGTTTAAAGCAAATCAGCTATGACAGTCAGAGGGCGACTACAGGCATGACACTGCTAAGAGAGGCTAGAAACAGGGAAGCTATTTTACCAGCACTGAGAGATGTGATAAGGCTGCAACTAACACTTATTTTAGTAGTCGTAAAACGATAATTAGTTTGGCTACTCATGCAGGCTAGAAAATTTTAGAAATAATCGCAAGAGTCCGAAGTGGTGTCTTGATGCCGGAATCAGACTACACGATATCAACCCAGTTTGGACTCCATTTTTCTTTGCAGACAATATTTCAGCGTTGCAAGAAATAATGAACATTAAGAATAATAATAATAATAGCAAAGTGACAGCCCATACTGTCCTCTTTGTGATACAGAGGAGTTCTCAATATTTTTTTCTTGATTTTTATTTTTAAGACTGCCAAGCAAACAGGAGCAAGCAAAAGCTTAAGAGAAAGAAGCTTTAGAGACATCAACGAGAAGCTAGCAACAGCTAACAGAAGATAGAGAGATTGCTAATAGCAGTTAGCGTACCAGCACTGATAGGTCATCCAGCTGGAAGATGTCATCGGGAACCCCAGAGTTTTTCAAGTTGTTGGCTCTGGCGACCACTGCCTGCACACAGAGAACACCATAGAACCCTTCTTTAGCATAAGGTCGATCAGTTAAACAACGATTTTAGCAGGCATTTCATTATTTTTCCAAAAAGTAACCGTTGTTTGAGTGACAATAAAGACAAAAATAAAGAATTAAAATAAAGAAAGAAAGAAAAAGCTTTTTTTTTTACTCTGTCTAAAACAAGGGAGGGATTTCCTCCCTTAATGAAAATGTGGACGATGTTGCCTTGTTGTGTGTGTGTGTGTGTGTGTGTGTGTGTGTGTGTGTGTGTGTGTGTGTGTGTGTGTGTGTGTGTGTGTGTGTGTGTGACTGTTTGGGTTACCCTCAAATTGGGCAGGCTGGAAAGTTCTCCATGTAATGTTGTCAGGCTGTTGTGGCTCACAGACAGATGTTCCTAGAGAGAAAAAAGTAATAGTTAAGGTGAGGGTAACTGCAGAGACACAAAACACAACCACCTCATCTCCATGCCCTCCATGGTTTTGCCACGCATTATTGAGGAATTGACACATCGGATGTAAAACACTAAAGGCAATGTCCACACTAATTTGGAGACATTTTAAAAGTCATTTTTTATCTCCATCTGGGACTATCGCTCACATTTCATTGTTTTACTCCATCCGAAGCAAAGATTTAAAAAAATATATCCTATTTTGTCTTAGCTTGCATTGAAGGGAACTGGAACAACAATAAGAAAGTAGTAGATCATAAAGAGAAAATTATCACATAATATTGTGACCATATAGATACTAAGCAGCCGGTCGAAATAGTCTGGACATGCAAATGATAGATGAAATGAACAGAAACTCTGACTGAAACGGGGAAACCACTGTTAATGTGAATGAAAAGGGCTTTGAAAATGCTGTAGAAATGAAAACAGTGTGACACAGTATGACACGTCACATTTTACCCTTTTCAAGGGTCCTAACTCATTACCATGGCTTTTGGATTAGATCATCCTATCAGGTGTGTGTGTGTGATTGTTGACAATAACAGAAATGTGTGAAACCCACAACATGACCCCAAAGTAAGTGAATGTGAACCACTGTATCTCTCACAGGGGTCATTTGCTTGGTTTGTTGGGTGCTAAAGTTGAACGGCTGAATATGTCTCAATATGGAATATTGCAAGTTTACCTCAAGGGTAAAAAGTATAAAGCTTCAAAATCATTGTTTTTGTAACCATGTAAACTTTGTATTTTCCCTTTTTCATATGATGTCCTTTTCTTTACAGTTCCCTCTGCTTCCTTTTCACTGATCAGACCTTTTCCATCTGTGGGTTTACACTGCCAGCTCTCTCATTTGCACTGCCAAACTATTTGTTCGCAGTGCCGACACAAACCTTCCTCCTATGCAGGTTTTTATTGCATGGATGCGTCCCTATTGGTCAATGAGTGGATGAGTGACAGCTCAGTAGCCAGGACATTGTTCAGTGCAGCAAGGGCAAGTTCCGGTTTTCTCAACAGCACAGAAATACTGTTAAGGCCCCGGACACACCAAACAACATCATAGAAGGTAGCCGAGTGTCTTGGCCAAAATGTGCACTTCAACACACCGCTTTGACTACTGCCAACAGCCAACAAGCACGTGCTTTCTGCACCTGTGTGAGAGGAAATAACTCTTCCTACCAGCAGGAGGCTTTATATATATATACATGATACGATTGGGGGGGGGGGGGGGGGGGGCTTGGGTAGAGATGTTCCTGCGTTGTCTAGAAAGAGACAACGCAGCGATATCAACATGAGTAGTTCTAGCTGGAGAAGGGCATGTGTTCATTCTATTGAGGTCTACGCAATACAACTGTATAGCCCTATGTTGTTATTTTAATTGGCATTCACTATTTTCCTCATATTCATGTGCTGAAGAGAGTGACCTGGTTGCGTGTGCTTGCGTGTGAGTGCGTGTGTCTGTTGGGTTATCTGGATTATATAGGCTGTAGCAAGCAAGTGATAACCTGATAACCAGATAAGACGGTGAAAACCGCGAGCTGCTGACCATCATGGGAGAGGTGATGCAGGCGCATTAAACAAAGACGTGGAGAGACGGTGCGATAGACGAGAAAGAGACGCAGAGGAACTTCCCTTACGAGAAGCCGCGACCGAACCGGCTGGGCAGTGTAAAAAAGGAAGACGCATGTTGGGAGGCAGTAGCGTGAATACTGTTGGGGATATTTCAGTCTTCATGTGACATTGGTGGGGACACGTCCTTAGGTCCCCGCGCAAATCGACGCCCTCGCTCGCCGCATCTACTGCTATGACACAGGTCCTCTGGTTCGGAGAATGAGGGACTGCTGCCAGTGCTCAGCTATCTCCTGTATAAAACTACTCACCAGCTTCTGCAGAGAGGCCAGCTCCTCCGGGAGATAGCACAGTCCAGTGCGGTTCAGCTTCAGCCATCGCAGGCTGCTCATAGACTTGACATGTTCTGGGAAATAACCACCCTGTGGGAGCAAAGGAGGGAGAGCATCAATAAGAGGTTGTTAGAAACTACTCCATAAGGGTCAACTAAGAACCCTGCACTCATGCTATTCTGTCGCCTGAATTCCTCCCTAGTCTATGCCAGCTGTCATACGGCCAGACAAACTGCTTTCCTTATCACCAAGCCTGGCTGCCAAAAGTAGACTAAAGTAGGTTATGAGATACATACTAGCCGAACGTTCTCCCCTAAACAGCTGTAATGACGTGATGATCTGATTGTGAATGGAAATAGACTACTTGTCTCGCAATGGTCTCATATTAACTCAGCCACATTAACACTTAGGGCGATGGAACTTGTTGTGAGAGTGTCAGCCAAGTAAAGCTTTGTCCACAGGTCCAGACTGTTATACCCAATGGAGAGACTGCGTCAAATCGAAGGCAACTTTCAAAACCTGAAATCGAACATTTCAACCCACGATTATGACGTCAACATGTGACCCAGTCGATTTGGGCCATGTAATGTATGACAACTGGCTAACGCCCAAAGCTAGTGAGCTAAACTCTTAGCATGGGCTAGCGTCGGTGAAGTGCGCTACCTGGCACACTTGGCTACTAAGCTAAACCATTCGATTTATAATAAGTAAACAGAGCCCGGTCCGCTTACTTTGAAGTCGTTTCCACTGAGGTCCACTCCCCTTATGAAGGGGAGAACTCCGGTGGAAGCCATTTCTGGTGTGTAGGTTAGCTTGGCTATGTCGTACTGTCTCACTGGTCTATTTTGGTCTGCCACTGGTGGGATGGGCTGACGTCAAACACGCAACACTGCGCCTGCGCCAATGACCGAACCCAGACTTCCTTATTTTATTTTTACAAATTGAAATTTGATTGATTCAAAAGCAAAAATAAATAAACTGTCCCTGCTTTCAATTAATTTAAATTAATGTATGCAATCAATTACGACCGTTTCCATTCCTCTAGTTCCCACGATGGATGTATAGCCTAGCTATAATAAGCATTTCCTTATTATAGTCTACTACATAAATAACGTTAGGCTATACATAATATCTATGCAACATTTTTTTGTCATCAACATTCAGAGCAGCAACAACACATAATTTCTGTTTATTTTTCCAAGGTATTTTATTCTTATACCCTTTGTATTGTTTGCATCCATTTTTTAAATCGTATTCGTGCCCCATCGAAGTTCTTCATTGTTGTCTTATCCACTGGTTTGCATATCTTGCGTTTGTGTGTTTATTATGAATTAATTAATTAATTAATTATATGTTCTTCTTCTTATTCTTATTTATTACGGCCATGGAGCATCACCGCCACATACTGGTCTGTTGCATGAACTGAATTCCTGGCCCTCAAACCTAATAACCCCGTGCATTAAAGAAATTTCGCAAGAAACGATTTCCATTATACGATGTTGTCAGTTATACCCCTCTAATATATGGGAGGCCGTTTGTAAACTTTTGCTGCTGAAAAACGTGCATCACTTGTTCCAGATTTGTCTCGAGCTTTGCTTCATCTTTTCGCAGATATGGAAAATAAACATCCCTCCAAACTGCAATACAATTTCACTTCCCCCTGAAATTAGAACCATAAAAATCTTAAGTCTAAATATAGGCCTACATTCTAAATCTAAATCTACATTGTATGTATAAATATAAATCCTAAATAGAAATGCTTAATCTGAAGCTAAATCGTAGTTTATATATAGGCCTATAAATCAAAATCCTAAATCGATATCGAAGATCTATATTTTATATCTAAATCTAAATCAAATTTGAAAAAGGAAAATGTGGAATAAGTGGAAAAAGTGACATGAAAATTGCAGCATTTTGGACGGTTGTTAAATTTGCTAAGTCTGGGGAAAATGAAGAGAAGCTCGAGCTAAATCTGGATCAACTGAAGCACGTTTTTGAGCAGCAAAGGTTTACAAACGACACCCCATACTTATAAGAAATGTGTATCCTTTTTTTCACCGTAGTCTCCACTGGAGGGCGTCAACTTTGTTGTGTAATGAAGGTGTGTCTAATAGTAGAGTAACAGATACCGCTGCTTAGCCATTAAAAGACCCTTATATACTGCAGTGATATATATGGCTAGAATGTTAATGGTCCAGTGAAATTATAAATATCCACTCATTCCTAAATAATTTGTGAAAGATCATCAGTGCTGGCTGTGGGGTCCAGGGTTTTGGTTTTGGATCTTTCGCGGGAGCCGGCCGGTAAGCTGCCGCTGCAGAAGCATCAGCTGTCTCGGTGGCAATTGTTCTCTCCAGCTTGCAGAAAAAAGCAATACATAAATTCCACTATGGAAAATAATGCAACGAGGTACAGTGTACAGTTGTATATTTATGACTTGTCAAGAGGAATGGCACGCAATCTCAGCCCTATCATGCTCGGTAAGTGACTCATTTAGATCCTATATACCTGGTCTTCGTTACGTTGGGCTATAGGACGAGGATAAAGGATGGTGATGCTAGCGATGCTCCGACGGGTGTGCAGACCTATATGGGGCTGCAGACGTTTAGATGGATTTGCAAACTGTAGTATATGTGTGAAAGCTGCACAAAGATATGGTTATTATTTCCGCAGGGTATTAAATGGGTGGACAGCGTGGTGGTCGCATAAGACTTGAACTAAACACAGATGCAAAAAAATAAAAATAAATACATGACCTAATAACCCGCATCTTTGTCATTACAGGGAAACAACTTGACGGCATTTGGTATGTATTCGAGGCCATCACCGTTGATATTTGAATATCGATATTTGAATACCGACTCGCATTCAAATGTAGGATAAACTGGCAAAACATTTTTGCAATATGTTTTGCGTTATACAAAAGCCATAGCGTACAAATGTGTTCTGTTGGCAGGCACACAGCCATAGTAGTTTATGGAGACGAGTTCTTCTTCGGAGGGGTGGGCATTTCGAGCTGTTCACCGGTAAGGCTTTCTCGAAGTTTAAATAGGTGGGCAATTCTATCAGTACTGCTAAACACACAGGAAGCTGAATAGTATACTTTCTCAGGAGTCACATTTGTTGTTTGTAAATTAATTTAATAATAATAATAAACCATGATCCAATGCACTAGGCAAATTGTTAGAATTTGAATACAATTTGAATGTGTGCCTCTGCATGTGTGTGAGTGCATGCATGTTTTTGTACCTGCTTGTGTGTGTGTGTGTGTGTGTGTGTGTGTGTGTGTGTGTGTGTGTGTGTGTGTGTGTGTGTGTTTCTGTCTGTTTACATTGTGTGTGTGTGTGTGCGTGTGTCAGGGCGGAACGATGCTGGGGCCTCCAGATACAGTGGTGGAGCTTGGGGAGACCGAGGTGTCGGATGAGATCTTCATGGACTACCTTTCATCCCTAGGAGAGAGCACATACAGGTCTAGCTCTCTCTATTTTCCCGTTTCCTCTCTTTCCTCCCGAGGAGAGAGCACATACAGGTTTACCTCTCTCTATCCTCTATTTTCTTCTCCTTTATCCCTAGGAGAGAGCACATACAGAGCTGCCTCCCTCTATCATCTCTCCCTCTCTCCCTCTAAAGCAAACACACATCACACAAATATTCAAAATAGACCATTCAACCTTCAAATCAAGCTTTAAATCCAGTCATCCATTGAGATATTTAAATGTTGTGTCAGTGATTCTAGGCCGAAGCATAAATCGTATCACATTCATCTGATCTTTCCTCACAATCCGCTAGCTGCCCGCCCAATTAGCAGGCCGTCAAAAAAATGCTTCTCTGTTGACAGCCTAAGCTCTGTGATCGTACACAAAAACAAATGGTACTACCAACCACTCAAAACTAAAATAAAAAGTATTCCAACCAATAACCGACAAGGGGTGGGTGTTGTTGGGTTTTATTCTGCATTAGGCCTAAAAATCTTTTTTGTTTGGTTCCGGTTTCCGACCGACCCCGTCAATTTATGTGCGATATTTTATGAGCTTTAAAAAAAAAAAGATATATTTTTTTTTTTTATGCAAACTATAATCACGTTTTGGTACAGCACCTCTTCATTCGGTACAAGGATGAGTGAATTTTCTCGTTTTTAAATGAAAACAACCTACCTATTTTCGCTGGAAAAAATTAAATAAAAAAACTGACAACCAACAGGAACCAAACTTTTTTTTTTTAGGCCTTAATGATAGTTTTTACTTGATACATGCATGAAACACGGAAAGGGAGGGGTGAGCTGGCTCGGTTTGTTTGGGATCTTGCTTCAAATACCAACAGAAGTGACGTCACCCGACATCGCTGATACAACCATGGCATGCTACTTTATGGATGCTTATAGGTGTTAGTGTGCCCTTAATAAAGTATTTGAAGACGTTCAAGAAATTCAGCCTTGGTGCAGGATTACAGCCACTACGAGCCAGTTCCACAATGAGCTTTCCACAAACGTCACGTTTTTTACAGGCGGGTCAAGTTGGAGGGTGGGGGTGTGGTCCTGAGCAGCTTGCGGCCACTGTACCATGCGCTCGTGTTTTCAGTAGATGTATTGCAATGGCGAGGCACACACAGCTTTTGGCCGTGTTCTGTAAATATTGTAGAACATTCCAGGTGCTCCGGCGGGAGTCCTGGAGCTGTATATCTATTATCATATTATGCATAGATATCTATATCATTTAATATATATTATCACAGCCGAAAGCTGAGTGCACCTCCAGACGATATAATGAATCTCAAACGACTGCGTCGGGTTCTCCGACGTCTCTGGTTCTTCCACTTCCACATCGATTTGAAGTAGACTGAACCGCGACATGGAGGTGAAAGGGATTGTTGACCGCGATTGTCTCCCGCCGGAGCCCCACTGCGTTGTGGAAATACCAGAGACGTCAGAGAACCTGACGTGTTATGCGCCATAACGCCAACAGCAGAACGGTTATCAAAATAGCAAAGAAGTGTACAACACTTGCGTTACAGTGTGTGTATTCACACACACACTGTGGTAACTCGGTTTGGTAGAGGGGCTCAAGTAAGGACCAGGCAGGGTGTGAGGGTCCAAAGCCTCAAACGGCGGTTTATTACATTCGGTTTCGTATCCACACAAGCGCACGCTGTACATCGAAGTCGGGGGGGGTTGCTCGAGTCGTCGTCCACGTGTCCGCCGTGCGGCTCACTTTACGGTCTCGGTCCTCTGCGTCGTCCTCTCTTCCACTCGACTCTTCCCGATCTGTCGTTTGGTGGCCTCCTTTTAACACCTGGGTGCCTCCTGCCCAGGTGCTCCTCGTTTCCCCGATTGCGGCTCTCGGGAGGTTGGGATTTGTCGCCGGCTGTTGGCCACCGGCGGTATATCCCGGCCTCGACTCTCCCGAACAGGGGGCGTGGGGTCGCACGTTCCCCCTCCCCACCCGGTACCCCAAATAGGCCGTCTCCTCCCGCCCCAACCTGCACTTTGCAGGGTTGGCGGTAAGCCCGGCCGCTCGTAGGCCGTTGAGCACGGCCCGCACGTGCTTGACGTGTTCGTCCCAACTGGCGCTGTGGATGATTATATCATCGATATATGCTGCGGCGTAACTGCTGTGCGGCCTTAGGACCTGGTCCATCATCCGCTGGAACGTAGCGGGGGCCCCGTGGACACCAAAGGGCAGGACAGTGTACTGAAACAGGCCCCCCGGCGTTGCGAAGGCCGTCTTCTCCCGGGACGACGGGGCCAGGGGGACCTGCCAGTACCCCTTGGTTAGGTCCAGCGTGGACAGGTACCGGGCCGGTCCCAGCCGCTCGATCAGCTCGTCTACTCTAGGCATGGGGTAGGAGTCAAAGTCAGACACTTCATTCAACCGGCGGAAGTCATTACAGAACCGGTGGGTCCCGTCCGGCTTGGGCACCAGCACGATAGGGCTAGCCCAGGCGCTACGGGATTCCTCAATTACCCCCAGTTTCAGCATCCGCTCCACCTCGGCTCGGATGGCGTTGCGCCGGGACTCGGGTACCCGGTAGGGCGGGATCCGAACCGTCACCCCCGGAGCGGTCCGGATCTCATGGGAGATCACCGAGGTCCGCCCCGGCACGTCCGAAAACACGTCCCGGCTCTGCAGCACCAGCTCCCCTAGTTCTTGTCTCTGTGCGGGGCTGAGGTCGGTCCCCATCGGGACGTCAGGGATCGCGGGCCGAGCCATTAAGGCCATGGGGGCCCGTAGGGGAGGGTCGTCCTCACCCCGCCACTGCTTTAACAGATTCACATGATAAACCTGGGTGGGCTTGCGTCTCCCGGGTTGCCTCACCTTATAGTTAACGGGCCCCACGGCCTCTACTACCTCGTACGGGCCCTGCCATTTCGCGAGAAACTTGCACTCGCTGGTTGGAACCAGCACTAAGACCCGGTCGCCTGGTCGGAAGTTCCGCACGCGCGCCCCCCTATTATACACGCGCGCTTGGGCCTGCTGAGCACGGGCGAGGTGGTCTCGGACTATGGGCCAGACCTTGGCCATTCGGTCCCTGACGAGCTCCACATGCTCGATGGTGGTCCTGTGTGGAGAGGGATGACTCTCCCACGCCTCCTTCGCCAGGTCCAGTATTCCACGGGGTCTCCTCCCATAAAGGAGTTCGAAGGGCGAGAACCCCGTGGAAGCCTGGGGCACCTCACGAATGGCGAAGAGGACATGGGGAAGCAACTGGTCCCAGTTCTTCCCGTCCGCCTCGATGCTCTTTTTGAGCATCCGTTTGATGGTCTGGTTAAACCGCTCGACTAGCCCGTCCGTCTGCGGGTGATATACCGAGGTCCGGAGCTGGGAGACCTGTAACAGTTTTAGTAGCTCCTTGACTACGCGGGACATGAAACAGGAGCCTTGATCGGTGAGGATCTCCTTTGGGAGCCCCACCCGGCTAAAGAGTAATACTAGCTCTCGGGCTACCGCCTTGCTAGTCGCCGCACGCAGTGGGAGGGCCTCGGGGTATCGGGTCGCATAATCTAATATGACGAGGAGATATCGATGTCCCCGGCTCGTCCTGGGGAGGGGTCCTACGATGTCCAGCGCTATTCTCTCGAAGGGAGTCTCAATAATGGGCATCGGTATGAGCGGACTCCGCTCCACTGCCCGCGGGGCTACGCGCTGGCAGTCGGGACACTCCTGGCAGTAACGCGCTACATCTCTGCGTACCCCGGGCCAATAGAACCGCGCCACCACCCGCTCTCGCGTTTTGTCCATGCCCAGATGTGCGCCGAGCAAATGTGTGTGGGCCATGAACAAAACCTTAGACACGTACGGTCGCGGTACCACCAGTTGTTGTACTACCTCCCCCTCGCGTACGTCGACCCTGTACAGCAACCCCCGCTGAGTGCAGAAGTGGGGGTGGGTCAGGTGGCTCACTGAGTCCCTCACCTGACCGTCGTGGGCGACCACATGTCCCCACGCGTGCCGCAGGGCATCGTCCCGATGCTGGGCCGTAGCGAACTGTCCCGGTCGGGCCGAGTTCTCCCCCCCCGCCTGGGCGAAGTCCGATAGCTCAGTTAGGGGGGAGCTCTCGGGCTCCTCGGGGGTGTTCCCCCTCTCGGAGGCGGTAACGGTGTCGGTGCTGGGCCCCGCTCCGTCTCCCGGTCCCGGTCCCGGTCGCGCCTGGTCCCCGGTAGATCGGGGCGGGCTTCCCGGCGCCGACGGTCCCTCTCCTCCGGAACCCGGCTCGTCGTCCGTCTCGGTCCGCGCGGCGGACGGTCGGCGGGTCGCTCCCAGGGCTGGTCCGTGGTCGGCGGCGGTCGTCGGGACGGGTCCGGTCTCCGACCCGGACTCTCGCGTCGGCGGGCGCCTTGCCCCTCGCTGGGCCGGGCGTCCGCTTCGGCCGGCCGGACGGTGCAGCTCTCGTCCCCCCTGGTTCCCCCTCCTGGGGCTCCAAAAGCGGGTGAAGATGGGGCAGTCCCGGCCAATCAGGAACGGCACCGGAAGGGTCGGTACTATCCCGGCCCGGGCGACGAAGACCCCCTGTGGTGTGCGTACTACCACGTGGCAGGTTTCGTACGTCCGGGTGTCGCCGTGTACGCAGGAGACCTGCATCGGGGTCCCCGGCCTGCCCCCGGCTAGGTCGGCCCTCACCAGGGTCACGGCACTCCCCGTGTCCACCAGGGCATGGGTGTCCTGGTGCATCACCTTGATGGGGATGGTGGGGGAGTCCTTGAGGCTCTGTGTCCAGCAGGTCGCCAGCATACAGGTGGGGCGGTCTCTCGGGGCGGTGCACGCGGAGGGCATGGGGACGTCCTGTCGGTCGGGACAGTCGCGGACCAGGTGTCCCCGTTGTCCGCAGTGGTAGCAGCGCCGGGTCTCGGGTTCCCCTCGTTCTCGGGGCGGGGTGGACGGCCGGGTCCTCGACGGCGGTGTTGGGGTCTCTCTCCGGGTGGCCCGGGGGTTGGGTCTCGGGCCCGCCGCCAGCCGCTGGGCCACCTGCCAGTTCTCCAGCTGGCGCACGAGGTCGTCCACGGTCTCAGGGTGGTGGTGGGCCAGCACCCTCCGGGCGTCGGGGGGCAGCTGTCGCACGGTGTTGTCCACCACGACCCGATCCACGGGGCTGGGTCCCGCTCCGTCTACCAGCCACCTCCGGGCTAGCCGACATTGGTGGGCCACCTGGGTCCGTACGGGTCCTCGGACGTCGAACGTCCACTCGTGGAAATTGAGGGCCTTCGCAGCAAGGCTATGTCCATAGTAGGCCAACACGGCCGCCTTGAGTGCGGTATACCGGCCCGCGTCCCCGGGGTTGAGGTCCTGACTCGCCTGCTGGGCGGGTCCGGTTAAAAACGGGGCCACTATATAGGCCCACTGGGCCTCTGGCCACCTCTCCCAGGTTGCCACCTGCTCAAATGTTTCTAGGAAGGCCTCGACATCGTCGTCGGGTCCTAGTTTTGTGAGCCGACTCGTCGGGGCGGTGGTCGGCGGGTCGCGGGTGGCCTGCTGGGTCAGGCGGAGCACCGCCTCCGTCAGCAGGGCCAGGCTGGGGTCCGATTCTCTCGGGCCAGCTGGTCCTGCGGCTGTCCCGGGGTTCTGCATCTACGTCCGCGGGTATTCACCTCCGCGAACGGAGGAACCGCACAGGAAAAAAAAATAAAATAAAAATAATCAAAAACGGAAAGCCACTGCCACTACGCGGGGAGGGGTCCTTACCGGGAGCCGCACGTGGACCGAGTTGCCCGCATCCTCCACCATATGTGGTAACTCGGTTTGGTAGAGGGGCTCAAGTAAGGACCAGGCAGGGTGTGAGGGTCCAAAGCCTCAAACGGCGGTTTATTACATTCGGTTTCGTATCCACACAAGCGCACACTGTACATCGAAGTCGGGGGGGGTTGCTCGAGTCGTCGTCCACGTGTCCGCCGTGCGGCTCACTTTACGGTCTCGGTCCTCTGCGTCGTCCTCTCTTCCACTCGACTCTTCCCGATCTGTCGTTTGGTGGCCTCCTTTTAACACCTGGGTGCCTCCTGCCCAGGTGCTCCTCGTTTCCCCGATTGCGGCTCTCGGGAGGTTGGGATTTGTCGCCGGCTGTTGGCCACCGGCGGTATATCCCGGCCTCGACTCTCCCGAACAGGGGGCGTGGCACCGGGGGAATGCCACAACACACACACACACACACACACACACACACACACACACACACACACACACACACACACACACACACACACACACACACACACACACACACACGCACACACACGTGGCGCTCGCACGGTCGTAGACATATGGGGTAAAAATCCAAATCGGCTTTTTTTTTCAAAGGCAGAGTAGGATAGCTTGTGCCATTTCTAGCTACTGGGAGACCCTAGGCAGGCTAGGGGTACTCATATTAATGTTAGAAATCCTCATCAAGTCACATTTCCATGCCATGGGACCTTTAAGACTAAAAGATGCATGTCACCATAGATGGGTTTCTGGGCAATGTCAAAGGTCCGTCCTTTATTTACACAGTCACATTATAGTCTTTGAGTCAGTGATATTAGGATGACATTGCAAACAAACATTAACCTACTTTACATTTGCATGCACAAGAAGGCAAATCAACACATTTGATCTCATCATTCATCATTCCATTATCAGACTTTACAAGGAAAATGTAATTCAACTAGTATATACACAGTTTATTGTCCCCTGGCTACAAACTATGTTTTTAAATTGCAAACCATTTTATGTATCAATATATATCTCAAATTTATGAATCAAAATGTGTTCTATTTTGGTTTAAATATATTCAAGATATGCCCCACTGTAGAGACCAAAGCTGTGTTGATAATAATGAAGTCAACCTAAGTTAATTTTTATTGTCTATTGCCCTAATCCCTTTTCTGCTAACAATGAAGCCAATTGCTAGGCCTTTTTTTGATTCTCTAAATTAGCTTTGTTGCTAGCAATTTAGCGACAATCGCAAAAAAAAGTATTCTGTTGTTTTGTTGTAAAAAGTTTTAAGACTCAAGTTATGTTAACCAAATAACAAAATGCTCACTTTGTTGTTTGGGCAACAGAGGCGACCGATACCGACTGTTTGAACACAACTGCAACACGTTCACCAATGAGGTGGCCCAGTTCCTCACTGGCAACTCCATCCCAGCCTACATCACCGACCTGCCGTCCGAGGTCCTCGCCACGTGAGTCCCACGCCAGCACTGCTCTTCTTTTTGGTCACTGCTTCATTGTTTCTTTCAATAGACTATGTAGGTGGCTATTAAGTAAGTGTAGCGTATCTGATGTTAATCCTCCATGCCTCCAGGGTTTTCTAGTTGTTTATGACAAATGTTTATTGCACCGATAAGAAATGGCCATCATAAGTTGACGATGTAACATAAGTTTAACAATCTCTAAACCTGCCGAAAACCAGACGAGCAACGGAGTGCCGTGCTGCTGAGTAGTGGAAAGGACAACACAGGAGATTATATTTTTTGGTTTTGTTCTTGGTTTAATATTGACTAATGTGCTGGCAATGTATAGTGCTGTGTGACGCTCCAAGGTCTGCAGAGTTGGAAGTTATATCACAGCGCCGTTGGACAGTGCTGTATGGTGGCGCCAGCGCGAGTGCTCTCATTGAATAGTGTTGTTGAGTTTATAGAACGTTGTATTTTCTTTCCTTCTCTGTATTCGTCCATCTTTCTTTCTCTCTCTCTCTCTCTCACACTCGATATTTGTGTATGTGTTTGTCTCTCTCTGTCTCTCTCTCTGTAGGCCGTTTGGTCAGATACTTCGGCCAATCCTGGACTCTATCCATATAGCCCCTCCCGGAGGGAACGTAATCAACGGGGGCCGCAACAACTAAACCAAGCGCACCCAATCTTTCTAAAGGGTGTTCTCCAGGTCACTCGCATCATAGTCGCAGACTGGAATTCAGGATTTTTATTTATTAATTTAAATGGGCACATGCATACAAAATGTGTTGGATTTCATGTAATCCAATATCTTCAGGATTGATTGTTGGGTTGGTTATGGTCAAAAAATCCAACCACTTTTTACAATTATTTGTCTATACAGTGAAAAGGAGCATGGCGTTTGCGTAGTGCGAGTGTAGCCGAAAACTAGTGATCTACCCTGTTGGCTTAACACATGTGGAATGGACTGATCAATCCAACTCAACTGTTATCCACATCCTGTATGCTACTAACCATTTAAGAAAAAATAATATTGTATTTACTAGGAAACCCCATTTAATGACTAAATGCATTCATGTTGTTTACTGATTTAGAAATGAATGCAAAAGGAGGGAGGTAAGATCTGGGTGGAAGTCGATTTTCAATAAGCCCATTCTCGGTTAAGGTACTTTTTGTTTTTATGTTCTTTTTTTTTATTGACTTTGGTTCATATTTTTTTACCCAACTCCTTACCTTAGTTCTGTATCTTAGTTTCTATAATTCTCATAATATGTGAATTCCAAATCTATTACTGTAGGCCGATCGTAGATTAAACAATTAACAATCATTCAACAATTTTAGAACCTAATTACTATCCTAAGCCCCTGACTATACTCATCATAGTGAACCATGTTATTGTATTATATATTGACTAAATGTTAATTGTTTCGGAAATCATAATATCATCTGTTGCGATATCTCCATAAACAACTCAAACATGAAGTGTTAAGAACTTTTTAAGGTAAAATTCCCAAGAAGAGGGAGACACAAAAGTATTATACTGTATTTCGTCTTAGAGTAACTAATTCTAGTTTAAAGACAACAAACAATTACAAATTACTTTTTGAGATTAAATGGAGAAAGCAAACTCTTCGTTTGTAGTTTTTATTCTTTTACAAACCAACTAACCGACAAGCTTTGCCAACAGGTGACTACTGAAATGTATCAATGCACAAGTAAACAGTTTTTTAACCCTGTACTGTAATATTCGCTTCTGCTTTATGTTATGCAATTCCTGTTCCTTGCTGCTACATAGGAGACATTTTAACAGATTTTCAGACTATATTCTATGAGCCATTTAGATAAGCATATGTTAAGTATGTTTTTTTACATAGCTTTGTTGTACGTTTCATAAATTGTATGAAAATTCTTTATATGCATATATCCAGGACAATTAGGTTATTATTTTGTAATGTATTAAAAAATTGATGACCGCAAGTTGTCTTGCTTAAATACATTGTTGCTTATTTGTTTTGGATGTACAATATAAATAGCTGTATTATCGTTAAATGGAGATTTTCTGTAACACCCTTCCACATTTGTTATTCCAGCTGTCAAAGGACTTGTTTTTATTTAAAGGGGATGGAACTATATAGATGACCAATATCATTTAATAATGACGACGTGAAAGATGAAAACAATTTTTATATGGCAATTAAATTAAATTGTACATTTGTACCTTGGCGTAACATAATTTTCTCTTTTCCAAATAATGTACTGAACAATTGCGTGCATGCGCATTGCCAAGCGTACAACAACACATGTAAGGGCGTACCCAACAAGGTCACGGGTGGAGCTGACCGCCGAGTAATGTTGGGTATGTACTTATCTGCTTTTCTCAAAGATGACCTGCACACCACTTAATCATCAAGTAAGAAGTTTCATCTCTGGGGACAGAGCCAAGAACCATCACCTCTCAGGGGCTCCTGAGGTCAGGGGTCGGGCCAACTGCCCCATCATACTCAAGAGGCAGACGTCCAAACAAACAGTATCAGACTTCACATAATTTCATCGTACCAACCCTCTTCACATGATTTTTTTTTGCGGTGTGTACTAATCAAGGGAACAGTACGGCGCCTTGGTTGGAAGTTACTATTTTTTAATGACAGTAAGCTAGAGAGGCACTAGCTAAGAACAAAGCCCGGCAAGTAGTGCAAATTAACAATCCTATGTGTTCAAAATGCCTGTAGACTAGACGTTTCATGTCCGAGCAAAAGTCACCAGTTGTAGGGACAGTGCTGTTGGACAAATGTGTACTCCTGAGTTATTAACTTAGAGATCACATCTCTGAAGGCGGAGCCAAGAACCAACAGACACTAGAGCGTCTCGGAGGTCAGGGTTGGAGCAGAATGCCACGTCATCCTCAGAGGCAGACATCTTGACTGATCTATTTGCTTTTCTCTGAGATGACCTGCCGACCAACCAAATTCACATTAATAGAAACCTTCTAACACTTCTCTACTTTTACTAAATTTTGTTTGCATACAATGCTTGTTGTGCTGCCTCTTCTACTTAAGGGCACAGCAATTTTTTTTTTTTTAATGATACTACTTTCTCAATTAATACATACCTGTGAATGGTCTTCGAGAAGGTGGTGTATCTACACATGTTGGCATTTTCCAATCAAAGCACCAGGCAAGAATAATGGAAGGAGAGCAGGGAAAAATATGATTGACGCTCACAAAAAACTGTCAAACTGTTCAAAAGAAAAACACAGAATGGTGATCTACAGCCTCGAAGTTTAAGGGGGGGGGGGGGGGGGGGGGATGTAGCAACAAGAGAATTGTCCTGAAAGCTGCATTTTTATCTTTTAATCACTATGATTGTATGATGGTTTGCTTATATGTTTATTAAATGTATGCTCTGATCACAATATCTGCTGGAAGTCAGGCTGAGCTTATGGACCTTTACACCATGCCAGTTGTTGATAAAAGCCATTGCTCTTCCTAACTGTCTGGGTAACCCTTCTTGTGCGTGCTAGCAAGCAATATATGGTCTCTGTCTCTGAAGCCATTGGCTTTGAACTGTACATAGCACTAATCTGCTTTACTTACTGCACACTGTCATTGCACTGCACGTTTTATTTCCTGTCTGAATTACATTCTTATTGTATTGTTGTGGTGCCTTATATCTGTATTTATTTATGTTTTGTGACCCACGCAGCAAACCAATAACTATCTTTTAACTATCCAGCAGAGAGCAGTTTTGTTCTTCCTCTAGCCATCGTGGAGAGGAATTAGGTGATTTTCCCTATTTTTTCAGTAGATAAAAAGTAGACACTGTAACTCAAAATCCTGGAGACCATATATATTTATTCCAAACTACTGAACAAATGTACAAATCATTAATTTTACCTATTTTGTTCTTCAAAACAAAACCTTGTTCTTCGATATTTACAAATAGTGAGTAGAAGAATTAAGGAGCTCTTCAAATAAGAGAACAAGTGGGTTGTATGAGTAGTAGCTCCCTCACTCTCTAGATACCTCGAGTAGTATCAAGAGAGTGAGGGTCAGAAGCTGTTGCTTGTATCGCTGTGCATATCCAACCCAGTGCAGGGGCCGGTCCAGCATCTGTTTAGGCCACATCAATCATTGACAACTTAAATTTCACCAATGCTAACAATGTTACCAATGTTAACAAGTAACATGACCTAACCTTCCAAACTGATATGAAAAACAATACTGAATCCAATAAGAACCAATGATTCAATGCTGATGTTTGTAAGCCTCTGCAACTGACTTTGAACATCATGGCCTGCTGGATAGCTTACAGCTGGTGGAACCAGCGGGGCGGTGTCCACAGCCACCGGGTAGGACATGAAGTAGATGAAGATGGAGGATGTAGTAACAAGGGCTCCCTCCTGGCGGTCTCTGGTGACCAACTACTTCTCCAGGGAAACCATGGACATTGCTACCTGGAGGTTGGAGCAAAGACACACACGCGTTGCCACTCAGAATTCATATACAGTGTTCTTACATACTCTCATGTCATACTGTGCTGCTGTGTAATTATTTGGAATAATTTGCCTTATCAATGTTTGTACCAAAACAAACTTTTGAAAACTTAATTAAAAAAACGTAACAAATATAAATAATGTAAGTGATACGGTAGTAACGATAGTGAACATTTTATAAATCGTATGATTGTCACATTAAACATCCTATGAACCACAGTGACCGGACTGACCAAACCCTATTTCTGAGAATATATCAGCTCATAAACGTTAATGTAATGTAATTTCTAATTTCTACTTCCACATTTTATGATAAAATATGAAGAACTCTCAGTAGCTAGTTATGTTGAGCACTTTTAGGTCATGGTAAGGCGGGTATGACCCTCAAACAATTGCAGACACAATGTTTGTTCAAGATACCTTTTGCTGGGCCTCTGTGACGGGGGCAGTTTTTTTAAAAAACTGTTAAATCGGAAAAGCATCAAAAACTTCAGGGACAGAGAGCAGCCAAAATCCGTACAAACGACCTGCAGAACAGATGAAGAGCAGAACATTTAAGTCAGTTCAGCATCTAGATTCTATCACTGAGCTTGCGCAGATTGAGATTGAGCAGTAGGTCGTTTCAATCTAAGTTTTGAAGAGGCAGTGTCCAGGGTGTGTGCTGTCTCTAATGATGCCCTTGACCCTCCGGATGCAGCGGGTCCGGTAGATGGTCCTCCGCTCTGGGGAACTGGGTGCTGGTGATCCTCTCAGCAGCCTTAATGATGCGCTGGAGAGCTTTCCTGTTCTCTGCGGTGCATCCAGAGTAGGCTACCATACTGTGATGCAGTATATGAGAACTGACTAGATGGCTGACCCGTATAGAGGCTCACCAGCAGCTGTTGAGACGTGACCTCTTCAAACATCTCAGGAAATGAAGCCTTTGAAGTAATTTCTTGGCGTTTAATTAAATGTATGCTAAAGGTGACATATTATACCAACAGGTGTGAGTGTGATTAGCCATTACAAGCCATTTTGAAAATCTGCCTCTTCTGACATCACAAGTGGCCGTGTCCACCTAGATGTAGGATGGATTATGAGCAACATTTTCTACAGTCCACTGGGTAGGCTGGTAGACTGATCTATCCAGAATACAACTAGGTGGACATGCCCACTTATGATATCAGAAGAGGCCGATTTTCAAACCAGCTGGTAACGGTTAATCACACTCAAACCTAGTGGTATAATATGTCACCTTTAATTAAATATACGCCAGATAGAGAATATTCAGAAGAAGGACGGAGGATGTCCAGCAGAGGGCGATGTCGCTCTTCTCTTGCGACTGTTGAGGCGCCTCAAAAATAGTAACGAATGACGGTGTCGTTTGAGGGTGACGTGACCCCTTAATTATCTACGGACTATTAAGCACAGCAGGTGTCCCCAAAACGTTTTAAATGGACCTGTAGGCCTAGGCCTACAGCCTAAGGTCAATGAGGTGAGTAAATTAATGAAAATATCTATAGCTTTTGTCAGATTGCGTCATTAATAAAGTAGGCTACACATCAGTAGGATTTACATATTTGTCCTGTTGTTTCATAGCAATATATCTTTGCTACACTAGGCCGTCGATTTCATGGTCTTTAAGACCAGATGGTCTAATAGACTTTACTGTCCTTCTAATTTACAGACGCATCTTCTGCTGTGTCTGTAAAGTCCCAGGTGTCTTTCCGTTGGTCTGGTGGTGGAACTGGAACTCCTGACATCACATCCATGACAAATAACAACTATTTAATAGAATCAAAACCCAGACACCGCATAAAGATATTGCAAGGTCACCCTTCCCCCTACACAGCCAATTGCATTTAATGTCAACAATAAGCATAGGTGTGACATTAAAGGAGGAAAATGTGTATGCCCATGTGTTTGCATATGTTTACGGGTGTGTTTGTGTGTGTGTGTGTGTGTGTGTGTGTGTGTGTGTGTGTGTGTGTGTGTGTGTGTGTGTGTGTGTGTGTGTGTGTGTGTGTGTGTGTGTGTGTGTGTGTGTGTGTGTGTGTGACACATATAACCAAAGCCTTGGACCCTCACGCATACGAATGGAGAAGGATGTTTGCTGCTACCGTGAACTATTTAAAAGCAAAGTTTACATTATCATTTCTCTCTAGGTCACTCTCTGACAGTTCTCTGTGGTTCTACGTTGCATTGTGTAAACTGGCGATTCAGACAAAGGAATCAAAGTATACACGCCATGTTCATCCCGAGTCAGTTTCATGTGTGTTTGAGTGTGTGTGTGTGTGTGTGTGTGTGTGTGTGTGTGTGTGTGTGTGTGTGTGTGTGTGTGTGTGTGTGTGTGTGTGTGTGTGTGTGTGTGTGTGTGTGTGTGTGTGTGTGTGTGTGTGTGTGTGTGTGTGTGTGTGTGTGTGTGTGTGTGTGTGTGTGTGTGTGTGTGTGTGTGTGCGTGTGGTGTTCGCTTGAGTGGCGCGTATTCACATAATGAGTGCCTATTTTGGGAGACAGAGATCTGTCTGAACACCTCAGGTATCCCAACACAAGTCCCCATGTTTAACTTGCTTTTTTAACAGGCCCCCGATACACCAAGCAATGACGCAAAAGCTTGTCATATTACCTACTTGTAACTTAATGGCATGTGGGTTGCTATGTGGCTCTGCGTGTGTGTGTGTGTGTGTGTGTGTGTGTGTGTGTGTGTGTGGCTATTTTTAAAAAGCGAATGAGGGAAAAGATTCAAACCATTCTCATGCATGCATTTGATCAACAATGTAAAATTTGAATCCGCATGCACTTTGCTTTATAATATTTGAAAGGAAGAATGAAATATATATACTGCTACTTCACAATTTAATGATGTTCTTTAGCACTCAGCTTTCGTGTTAATCTTTTAAAGGACTCCTCTCTCACACGTCAAAATGTCAGTCTCTTCACCACCTCCTCTCTTTACTTTGATTTCCTGTCTTTGATCCATGATCATCCAATTGCCTTTAAATATATGAATTGCACGTCTTTTATTTAATTTTATATATTCTATATCTTCTCTGTGCCTTCCTTTACATGAGAAAACCCATCAAGACTCACTTTCTTAAGGCTGACCTGACCAGGAGGTCAGAAGAAATCAATAAAAATAAACAAAACCAAACCAAACAAAAAACATATTTTTTTTCACAAGCTCACTATTGTGGATGTGGCAACATTGGGTTAAATACAGAGAAACTTATCTCCACTTCCTCACCTTGTAGGAGGTCTGAAATCCTTACCATGGACATAGTATGGGGCAGGAAAAAAAGAATCTAGTGGTTCAGGTGTTTGACTCCCAGGCAAAAGCTACTGGATTCAATCCCCCATTTCTATAACTATTCCTGTAGGCCACCTCCCTGGTCCATTATGATGTGTATCTGAATCACTTGGAGAGTTACTTTGGATTAGATTAACCTCTACTTCACACTCAACATGTCAACCAACAAATGTATGCAAAATACCAAAATGGCTTAAAAAACAATTAACAGGAAATTGTGCATACGCACGGCAAACTCACACACAGACACACACGCATGCGCAACACACACACACACACACACACCTCTTCTCCTTCACCTTGCTATCCCTCTGTATATGATTCTCCAACATGTCAGCTCCGGCCTGCTGTCGGAGGGCAGGACAGGCGTCCAGCTGTCCAGGGTCACCACTTTGGTTCAGCAAGGTGAGCTGAGGCAGTGGATCCATGTCGGCATGGAGCTAAGGCCAGGTTACCTGCCATTTTAGCAAACACATATGTAGATGAATAAATATGGAGGAGAGGGAAACGTCCTCTGGACCTTCTGTTGCATCAGTCATCATCACATGGAACTGTTTCCCAGAATGCCCTTGGGTTGTCCCATCTGGATGCAGGGGGACATGTGTGTGTGTTTGTGTGTGTATATGATTGAGTGTGTGTGTGTTCAGCAAGTAAAAGTTGGAGCGAGCGCATATGTTAAAATAGTTTGTGTGTGTTCATTTTAATGTGCGTGCATAATGCACCCAACTAAAATAATGGATGTGTATGTGGCACAAGCGAAACACTGCGAGTAAGTGTGTGCGTGACTACGTGGATGAGCCCACATGCATCAAATGAGTTTGAAGGTGACCTTGGCAGATCTACATCTATTCATGTAACACTTTGTATCACACATGCTAAATGCTCACTCACGCGTGTGCACTCACACACACAAACACGCACACACACACACACACACACACACACACACACACACACACACACACACACACACACACACACACACACACACACACACACACACACACACACACACACACACACACACACACACACACACACACACACACACACACACACACACACACATATATACAAACACAATCAAATAACCCCACATTTCGCCATAATATAACTGCAGTCGTCCTCTTCTAGCGGCTGCTCTCAACAAGCACTGCATAGCTATGATCTTGTTCCAAATAAGGACCTTTCTTCACTTCCTAAGAGACACAAACACACAGACACACGCATGCACACACACATACACACACACGCGCACACTTGTATACCAAGGAAATAATTTTTTTCTCCAACCATACTCACACTCGCTGACTTCAAACTCACTCACCAACTCCCTCACATTCATTCTAACACTATCATTCAGTCACTCACCCAAACACACACACACACACACACACACACACACACACACACACACACACACACACACACACACACACACACACACACACACACACACACACACACACACACACACACACACAAACACACACGAATAGTTGGCCGAGACTGGGCTATTAAGGCAGTGTGGGGACAGCAGAGCTATACTCGTTAGGGAAAGAGAAGACCAGAGTCACCCCGCTGCCGGCCATGAATGTCCTTAGGGTGTGGTGTGTATGTGTGAGTGTGTGTGTGTGTGTGCGTGTGTGTGTGTGTGTGACGTGTGTGTGTGTGTGTGTGTGTGTGTGCGCGTGTGTGTGTGTGTGTGTGTGTGAGTGTGACCAAGATCCCATGCACGCCAAGCCTGAGCTCGATGGAAAGGGGGGAGTCGAAAGACAGGGTGGGTTGGGGGAGGAGGGAATAGAGCGGGGAGAGGAGGGAGAGAGACAAAGGTCAGAAAAAGAAATATATGACATTAAGCAGGATAAGAAAGGGATAGAGGGAACGAGGACCGGAGAATAGATAGAGAAGTGGTAAATGTGGAGAATTAAGTGGGACCAGTGGAAAGGTCAAAAGGGGGAATAGCCATATAGATAAATATCTATCTAGCTGATATAAAGATAGATATACAGACAGATTGATAGAGAATGAAACACACATTGAGTCACATAGATGGGAAAGTGGGGAGAAAGACAGCAACCCATCATAAGGGAAAACAGAAGGACAGATGGGAGAGGTCCTTATTTGCAGGTATCCTCCACAGTGATTTAGGTTGAGGTTCCTGCCCATGCTTGTGACCTCCAACCATCCCCTCTGTTCCATCCTTTGGCAAAGCCTGCGTCGATGTGGACATTGCAGCATGTGTCGTACGCTTTGAGGAACAACATCATTTTCCTCATTTATTTATACCTTTAATCATTCCATCAACCTCGGGAGACCTTCCTGATATTATTGTGTGCGTTTTGCAATAAATATCAGTCGGGCCGCATTTGATTTACAATATGGCTGCAGCCTTGGTTTCTAAATAAATGCCAGCCCATCAGAGTTACCACTGTGCGCTTTCACTCTTACCGAATGCGGATAGAATCAAAGCAAAAAAATATTGTTATCTGAGAAAAGCTTTCCATGCAGATCTGTTAATCTTTTAACACGGTTATTAAATCTATTTTGGATATTACTGTTTTGCATGCTCCATAGATTGCTTCAATTTTCTTTGGCGCCACCATTCATTTATTTTGGAAAAACGCTTTCAACAGGGTAAAGACCGATCTCTCAGTTAGAAACAGATGTCAACTTGTGAGACCGGGATGTGTTTTAGCATGTCCATGACCTGATGGGGCCCCATGTACAAGGGCACGGCCCGATACCGTCTGCTCTGTGTGAACATAATACCAAGATGAAACCAAGGTGACCTGACCTTCTACTCATACTCCCCAGATCAAACCAAGGTGACCTCAGCTTCTACTCATACTCCCCAGATGAAACCATGGTGACCTCACCTTCTAATCATAGTCCGGAGATGAAACCAAGGCAGCATTGGTAAACAAACTCCCTTATAAGTACTTTGTAACCCTGTTGTTCAGGGCCCTCTCTACTAGAGAGGAGGCTCTTGTACGCATAAAATACTCACTTAGTCTACAACTAGTGTGTGCGACTTTGTATTTAGGAGTCTAATCTGTCCGAGACCTAATATCTCATGAAGAAATTGCCACAATCTACAACTAACCATCTATGAAGACCAGGTTTAGGTGTCAATCGTAATATAATCACACAGTACACAGACACATACGCAAACGCACACACACACACAAACACACACACACACACACACACACACACACACACACACACACACACACACACACACACACACACACACACACACACACACACACACACACACACACACACACACACACACACACACACACACATATGAATATTGTAGTAATTTCCTGGGCTCCTGTGAGGCTGATGAGAGAGCCCCTTAAGGAGCACCTTGCTGGAAAACCAGACATGACATCTCGCGATGGTGTCCAATTACCCACTCTTAAACCCTCACTCCCTCCAGCGCTGGCACGCCTCGTCAATGTCACCACGACGCAGACTTTGGGAGGAGGATCCGAGTGCTTGGGGCCACGATTGGGGACCGAGCACCGAGATAACCAGGGGCCTGGATGAACCCTGAAGGGCAACACTAATTAGGCCCGTACTCTGGCTTCACAGAGAGTACTGAGCAAGAGAGGCAGAGAGAGACAGAGAGAGAGAGGGAGAGAGAGAGAGAGAGAGAGAGAGAGAGAGAGAGAGAGAGAGAGAGAGAGAGAGAGAGAGAGAGAGAGAGAGAGAGAGAGAGAGAGAGAGAGAGAGAGAGACCAGGGAATAGCTGCCAGGGGGGATGGAGAATACCAAGGAGAAAGTCAGAAATGAAGACATACCAATGGATACACGAAGGGTCGCACAGTGGCTCAACCTCCTAGTGCACAAACCCTGTTCCCCTATAACAATCTATACATAGAGCAACAAGACGGAGAATTATGGTCCTGTCTCTTCAAGGTCATTTGCATGGCTTCTCAAGGTCATTTAAATACGATGTTGCAACTGACGTCTGAGAAGAGAAGCAGATGGTCTGATTGTACTTGCAGTGAATAAGTAATGAGATGGCTTTAGAGCCCTGCTCCAAAAAACAAACAGGCCGATGGTTTACTTTTATGACTTGGTAAACTAATGACAAGCTTTGGGACTACTTTGTGTTTCTTTCTATTTTTCAAAGTAATAACAATTTAAGATTGTATCCCCTGCCTGCTCTTGTATGCATTCAGTGTACGTTGCTTTGGATGAAAAAGAGAGAATGGCCAAAAAGCTGCCAGAGAAAAATGGTTGCCAACTTGTAAAAAAATAATATAAAACTGCATGATATGCCTTGGTAGCCGAAAACTAGCAGAGATTTCTATACACCAGTGTTGTAACCTCAAATTTCCAATTACATCAGTTCAATGATTCACGTCTAAATACACTTTTCTTTTTTGCTGTTTCAGCGATATCCGCACACAATGCCCTCAAAGAAGGCACTGTGACAGACAACTTGATGAGCGGCTAGGAATTGAATACGCTCTCGACATTTTAGACCAAACCTATGAACTATCCATTAGATCCTAACAATACATTTTTTAAACGTACATGAGGATTCTTTACTGTGAAATATTAAAGTGGTGTGGATAGATCTTAAAATTGTCCGACAGAATTACATCAATTTGAAATACAACCCTTCCTCCCCTCCTCAAATGTATGCATTTCAAGCAAGGATTATTTTGTAATTATGAGACTTTTCCAACTTTTCACAAAGACGATAACTTTCTACAAGCCCGTTTGGTGAAGTCAGCATTCTAGTGGCCAGATGGGCTTGCATTATGTTGGTTTGCATGCCTATTAGAGGGGAGAAAGGAGAGGAGAGGGTGGATGGGAGAGAGGAGAGGGGAGGGGAGAGAGGAGGAGAGAGAGAGAGGAGGGGACAAGGAAGAGAGGAGGGGATAGAGTAGAGAGGAGAGAGAAGAGAGGAGAGGGGATAGAGGAGTGGGGATTTTAGAGATGGGAGAGGGGATAGAGGGAAAGGGAGAGTGGGCAGGGAAAAGAGCGGAGAGGGCAAGGCCTGCAGTTTATCAGACAGGTGTTATACTGTGTGAACAGCTGACTCACCGAGACCTAAGGGTGCTCACACTTTCAGGACAACGAGTAGGATTTATTGATGCCTTGCCCTGTTTGCCGATCGGGATGCAAGTGTTCTTTCTATCGGAAGAGGAAGGATGATTGATTGGT
>NC_082383.1:9157451-9159193 GCF_031168955.1 Gadus macrocephalus | reverse complement strand
CGTCTACAAAAAGCCCTTATACAAGCTGTAGTAAGATGACAAATTTCACAGCACACAAATGGCACGGCATATATATATACACAAGAAGAACATAGCAATCCAAGGTAGCTAAGAGCTGTCCATTTAATTATCAAACAGCATGGGACGTATTTTTTTTTTAAATCTTTTTTCTGGGTTTTTCAGTAATTTTAATTTCATGTCGCAGAATGTAAAAGCTGCACAGAAAAAACGTTTCATTTCATGGTTCAGCAGATGGTTCAATATAGTTGGATACGATGCATTATTTTTCATTGATGTCTATATCTTTTTAGATTTTTTTTTCAGATGAATGTGTGTGTTTTTTGTATGTGTATGTACAGGTGTGTATTGCATGTGTATCTGTGTGTAAAATGGGGGCTGGGGGAGATGTTAATGACCTTGATTCTAAAAATCTGGAAGCACTTGAAATCATTGTTCTATCGTTCACACACATTTTTGTGTACAATTCTTGAAAACACAGTACAAAAACAAAACAAACAAATTCAAATGGAAACAAACCAACAAACAAACGCAGAAGATATTTACACCATACTCAGTATATTGCTAGGGATAGCGAAATATCTCTACCAGGTTGCATTCTGGTCACCTGTTGTAGAATACTTTACGCTTCGTCTTATTTTAAGAGATGAAACTTTTAACGAACAACAGTCATTCAGGGCCACGTGAAAAAATGTGTTGAGACAAGTCAGAATAGACCACATGAAGCTGATGATCAAAAACAGCCATAGCATTCTCTGTTTTCATTATTGACAATATATATATATATGTATATATATATTTATATATCCATCCATCTGCTTCATGTCTGCTGTGTTTTTTAATATATTTTGGTCCTTCTTTCTGCCCCTTCAGGGAACCGAGAGACACAACATGACTCAAGATACACACGGCGGCAGCAGCCTAACAAGGGGTCCATACTACTCGCATCGTGCTTGGATTCTTGTTCACGTGCAGGTGTGCACCTGTGGGCAAGTGTCTTGTGGAAGAAGAAATGATATCCTGTTGACTTTGTCAGGGGCAAACATTTCTGCCCTTTGGCCCCTAGACAACCTACCACTCTCCCCCTTCTTCAAATCCACCGGTCTCATCATCCAATCAGTGCAATCGCAGCATGTCCTCACTTCCTGGGCTGATGAGAAGTTTCTGGGATGCCATTTGTTAACATAATCCATGCTCATGAGGAGTCTTGGTAGACAGTCTTTTCTTATCAAACTGTGGCAGTTTGCTCTTCCATTTGTTCCCCTTTGGTCTGTTGTGATGGAGATAGCTGCTCTGTTTGTCCTTGAAGACTTGCCATAGACACAATGATTTCCATGGGTTTTACAAGGACAAAGTCTGTGGTTCTCAGTACCAGTATTTAAATGTCCCAAAATGGAAGTGTTTTTCGTTCATGCAAAGGAACCGACCCTTCTAAAAGTGCAGCCGAAAGGAACTGCTACGAGCCTTCCTTTCCATCCACATAAACGGCACCTTTCATCGGACCGCAGAAGAAAGGTGGGAATTAACATGGAGCTGGCTGAGTTTGAGATGAGCTGATATATATCTATTGCCCCAAAATCCCCCCTTTCCACCTTTTTCTTTATTGTTCTTAAGAAAGAAATGAAAACTTATCAGTAAAGCCTATGCAATGCCACCCAATATTTTGTTTTCAGCGTTATTTTCATGTTATTCCTTTCATGTATATCCTCTTTCAACCTCTTGTT
>NC_082383.1:9132451-9144951 GCF_031168955.1 Gadus macrocephalus | reverse complement strand
TGGGCAACTAACACAGTATTCAAAGACGTTCCCTAAATTCAGCCGTGGTGCAGAGTTACTGTCCGTCCACACCAGAAGCGAATTGAGCGACCAAATCGCCGGAAGTCATTCACTTTCTATGGGCAAGAGCGACCAGAGCGACCAAAGCGACCAACGCTACCAGCGGCCAAAGTTGAGCGACCAGAGCGTCAAAAAGAAGTTGAAAACTTTTTAACTTTATGCAAATGACTATTATTCGCTTCAGCGACCAAACACTGACAGCCAATCGGAATGTAGACGCTCTTCGCTTGCGTGGATCCCAGGGAACATCGGCAGGCACTTTGGTTCCTACCTACCTTTATTCACTCACTGAACAAAATGTCGGCTGAAGTATAATCGCGGCTGTAACTGGGCACCCGGTGTTGTACGAACCCACCCTTTTTCAGTTCAGAGATCGAAACGCCATAGTGGTTTGGATATCAAGTGATGATAAGCGGGAGTATTTATAGGCTACATCTAGAACGTTCGTATTTAAGCGGGAATCATTATAATTTGCTCTGCATGCCACCAATCTAACCAACCAATCGCGTGTAGCATGCTTTAAACAAAACCAAAATAGTATTTGAAATCGTCACATAAACAAACTAATCGACAAGACGAGGGATAAATGACAAGGGATATATCTCTTGTCTTTTATCCCTCTATTCCCCACTATTCACGGAGCCTGAGGTGAATAATTTTTAATTAAATAGTCTAGATAGATAGATAGTCAAGTCTTTATTAATACCAAACGACACAAATCGTCGGGAATCCATTTAGGTGGTTCGTCCCACACAGGACAGTAGCCTACAATACCACACAGAACAAGTCTGACTGGATAATACACACAATACATCACATTAAAACTAGACACGCGTTGATAGATAGATAGACAGAAAGGCCTAGATAGATAGATAGATAGATATGTTCCATTATTTGCCTTGCGGAGCCAACCAGTCCTGTGCACGTATGCAAATTAGCCATGTGTCCCAACGTCTATTTGTTTTGAATGCGACTGTTGTGTTGTCCATAAATGATCAGTCAGGTTCTTATTAACTCGATTTATTAACACATTATAATCACCATGTCCCTGCTCTCAGTCTAGCGTGTCTCTCCGCATCCCGCGATCTCTCCCAGCATCTCGCGATATCTCCAGTAGCTAAGATACTATACTACATCCCTCCCTTGTTTAGAATTAAAGTACTACTTCAACATAAAAGGGTTTCATTACAAACAATCAAATTAAATCCCTTGTGACTAACTGTCTATTACTGTTGCCTACAATAACACTGTACTGTAATGTTCACAACTCTTTTTTTTTTTTTTTTTTTCATTCATTAACAGATTCAATATGATGATTATTACAGTTGAACATAACTTATTTTTTTTTTTTTTACTAAGTCACTTTACAGTTACTAAGTGTCCCTGTAACGTGCAGGCTTTCTAACAACCCTGCCACGCCTGGTAGTGACAACCTGCCATTCTGGAACAGGGGCAGAGTCGGGTTCAGGTGGAATCTCGACTGCTGGAGTGATCTGAGCGAACTCCATGTCCAGATTGTCATTGAGAACCCGAGCCTCGGTTGGCTCCGGAACATCAAAGTCCATTACCACTGGAGTGTGGCGCAGATGTTTGACATTCCTGATGACCTTTGATCCATCTTCTGTGTTAATCAGTTCGAAAGAATTGTCCGATGTGTTTTTGAGTAACACATAGCGAGTGTCTCTGAATATGGAATCCAGCTTTCCGTTCTCCATACTAGCAATGTACACAACGTCACCAACTTCAAAGTTGTGTTCCTTCGCTCTTCTCTTCTGGTCAGCGTACTGTTTCATTTTGGTTCTGTACTCCTGGTGATGGTGTCGGATGTCATTTGTCTTCTTTCTGTTGTGTGATATGTCATCTCCCTTCTCCACGTTTGGAATCTTTGTACGAATGTCTCGTCCAAACATCAGCATAGCTGGTGTCTCCCCCGACGCTCTGTGTGGCGTTGAACGATATGCCATCAGAATCTTAGGAAGCTCCTCCCCCCACACCTTTCCTTCACACTCGGCCGCTCTGAAGGCTTTCTTTAGGTATCGGTGAAATCTCTCAATTTTCCCATTCGATTTCGGATAATATGGAGATGCACGAATGTGTTTGACACCACACGTCTTGAGGAACGACTCAAAAAGCTGTCCTACAAACTGCCTGCCATTATCCGTCACGACCTCTAGGGGGAATCCGAATCGAGAAAAGATCTTTGTCATTTCTGTAATGACAGTTGCTGATGATATGTCAGATATCACCACAGCCTCTGGAAATGAGGTATAGTAGTCAATCACAGTCAATATGAACTTGTTCTGGATAGGACCTACCAGATCGATACCTAACTTCGTCCAAGGTCTCGGTGGTAAGTCAAGTGGTTGGAGGGGTTGATCGTTCTGGAGCGGCTGATTGAGTACACAGGCGGAGCAGTTTCTAATGTCTCTTTCAACATCCAAATCCATGTTAGGCCAATAGAATTTACTCCTCAGGTACTGTTTTGTACGTACCACACCCTGATGCGTCTCGTGTCCGATCCTGAGTACTCGTTTTGTCATTGCTTTCGGTAACACAATCCTGTGTCCTCTCAGTACAAGTCCATCGTATGTGCATAACTCTTCTGCACACCTGTTGAATGGCTGTAAGGTTTCCGGAACCGGATTTGGCCATTTTCCTGTCTCCACGATCGTCTTCAACTGCATCAGTGTTTCATCCTCTGCCGTTTTCAGGCAAATGTCCTCCAGAGTTATGGCCTGTACATCATGCAGAGTCACTGACAACACTCTGTCGACATACAATTCCACATACTCATTGTCCTCAGTCTCTTGTAATGGAAGTCTTGATAGTGAATCTGCCACATTGGATTTTCCCACTATGTGTTCGATCTTGTAGTCGTACGGCTGTAGTCTCAAGCCTAATCTCTGTATGCGGGGTGGCGATAGTGTAGCTTTCTCTGGGTTGAACATGTAGATGAGGGGCTTGTGGTCTGTTTGTAGCGTAAACTTTCCTCCCCACAGGTATGTTCTGAAATGTTCCACAGCCCAAACACAACCTAGAGCTTCCTGCTCTATCTGAGAGTAGCGGCGCTCGGTTGGAGTCAATGAACGGCTCGCATACGCCACTGGCTTGTTCCGTCCATCTGATTGGGTTTGAAGTAAGACTGCTCCTAGTCCTACTGGGCTCGCATCACTGATGACTACTGTTGGTGCATTCAGCTTAAAGTAAGCCAGGCATGGCTCACTTACCAACGCGTCCTTCATTGCTTGGAACGATTTCTCTGTTTCTGTCGTCCACTCCCATTCCTGTCCTTTTCGAGTCAACCTCCTTAAAGGTTCTGATAGGTTCGCATAGCTCGGTATGAACTTCATCAGAAATCCGCAGGTGCCTAGGAATGAGCGAAGTAGCTGTACATTCTCAGGTCTTGGTGCTTTACAGATAGCTTCAACCTTCCTTAGATCTGGTTTAATTCCTTCGGCTGAGATCACATGACCAAGTATCTCAATCTGCTGTAGTCCGAATATGCACTTGTCTCTGTTCAGGGTTAGGCCTCTGTCCGTGAATCTCTGGAAGACTTGTCTCATTCTTTGTTCCAATTGCTCATCATTCTCACCGAAGATCACAACATCATCCATGTAACAGACGGTGCCCTGCATTCCGCAAAGCATCGAGTCCATAGCCTTCTGAAAGGCTTCCGGTGCACTCGATAATCCAAAGGGGACTTTTCTGAAGCGGTAGCACCCTCTGTGAGTAATGAACGTGGTCAGGTGTCTAGATTCAGGGGCTAAGTCACACTGCCAAAACCCTTTCCGTGCATCTAACTTGGCAAACACTTTTGCTCCCTGCATAGCATGTAAGATGCTGTCTACAGTCGGTACTGGATGTCTTTCTCTGATCACAGCATGATTCACCTCCCTGAGATCTACACATAGCCTCACTTCCTTGGTGTCTTTCTTTGGAATTAGTAGTATGTTGGAGACCCATTCTGATCCTTCATTCACTTCCTCTATTATACCTTGGTCAAGCATCTTGTCTAACTCCTGGTTCACAGCCTCCAACATTGGATAAGGGACTCTCCTCAAACCCTGAGCTACAGGTGAGACTTTCTCATCGACTGTAACTTTATGACTGTAACCTTTAATTTGACCTAGTCCTTTAAAAAGTGAATGAAATTCATTTGCTAGATTACTGAATCTCTCTGTCTGTCCTACTGTGTTCACAGTTTCTCCCGGGTTCAGTATCTTCAATGCAAAGCTGGCTTTCCTACCTAGCAAGGCCTCAACCTTTCCTTCTATGACATAAACGTCATCTTTCACTACCTTGTCCTGCCATCTAATTTCTGCCTCAAAATAACCAGCACATCTAAGTGGTGTTGTCTGGGCATAGGCATAAAACCTCTTTCTGGTTGGTCGTAGTTCTGTCCTTCTGGACAATGTTCTTCTAAATAGGTCTTCTCCTATGAAGTTTCTACCACTTCCTGTGTCTATGACCATTTTTAGCTTTTGTCCATTTATTTTCACTGTTTCAGTCCCTTCCGAATTAACTGCATTAATAAACTCATCTGACTCTGAGTCAGAAGGTTCATGCACTGCTCTAACTGGTTTACGAAATTTGGGCTTTTCTTCATCCCTATTTCTGTCACTATTCTTCCCTCCCTGTGCAAATATTTTCTTCCTACACACTCTTGCATAATGTCCAGTTTTTTTACAGTACAAACAAGTAGCAGTCCGAGCTCGACATTCATCTTCTCTGTGGGACGACATTCCACATCTGAAACACTTGGTGTCGCTGTTGTCATGCTCACCGTCATCATTTCTGCTTTCGCTTCTTCCGTGTGCTTTAGGTTTCATTTTCGTGTCGTCACCGCGACTCCTCCTCGTCGTGAAGTGAACCTGATTGTCCCGGGCTCTGTGATCACTGGCCTCCGAAAATAATCTAGACTCCGTCTGCGCAGCTTCAAAAGCTCTTGCAGTTGACAATGCTTTGTCTAAAACCAGTCCATCCTCCTGTAACAGTTTGTCACGCAGCCTCTTCGTCGCACATTTCTCCACAATCTGATCCCTGATCATGTCATTCTCCAGTGCGCCGAAGTCGCACGATTTCGCTAGTTCCCGCAGTCCATTCACAAAAGCATCAACCGACTCGTCGGGAAACTGAGCTCTTTGTCTAAACTTGTGTCTTTCCAAAACCACATTTCTCCGTGGCGTAAAGTATACATCCAGGGCAGCAACAGCCTGCGCATGCGTACCTTTGTCTCCGGGTAGATTAGCGAAAATCCTCTGGGTCGGCGCACCAATGCAATGCAGAAACGTGGCTCTTCTGACCGCGTCCTGTGCACTGACAGTCCCACTCGCAACTTCGAAGAAATTGTACGAGTCCTTCCATAACGTGTATTCCGTATACAAGTCCGATGCTCCCAGGTTCAATGGGACTGGCGGGGCTAGTTGAGCGTGGAAAGCAGGCGCCGGCGGCACTGGTGCAGCAGCAGCCTGTTGTCCCTCCTGCGACATGGTGGTCACTCGTGGTTCAGTCTGCGTTTCCCCGGCGTATTAGACGTGAAATCCGTGTCGTCTTGTTGCCTTCGACTTCATAGCAAACTATCCCATCCTCGTCGCCAAATGTTGTGTTGTCCATAAATGATCAGTCAGGTTCTTATTAACTCGATTTATTAACACATTATAATCACCATGTCCCTGCTCTCAGTCTAGCGTGTCTCTCCGCATCCCGCGATCTCTCCCAGCATCTCGCGATATCTCCAGTAGCTAAGATACTATACTACAGCGACGAATGAGTGCAGATCATGATTTGCAGATCCAGATCAGTGAAACATATTTTAACTACTACAGCACGCAGGGTTTTTTGTTCTCGGTTGTAATTAGCCTACATTTTAGGATTTTTTTTATATTGGGGGGAATCACTGTCCTACTTGTTGTCGAAGCACTTTATCGAACAAGCAAAACCGTCTCGGCAATATGGCCAAGGTGTATGGGAGAGTTCACTATTTGATGTGGCTGTCTGTAGGGCCTACTAAACGCATACGGTTCCTTTAAATGCGTCTGCATAATTGAATTGTACGTCATGAGCGACTTGAGCGACCAAAGCGAACAGAAAAATTCGCAGCGAAACTTTGTGAGCGACCAGAGCGTCTTTGACGCTTTGGTCGCTCCTGGTGTGGACGTACAGTTACAGCCACTCCGAGCCAGTCGCACATTGAGCTTCCCCCAAATGCGCTGTTTCGGTGGGCGTGTCAAGGAGGAGGGTGGGGGTGTGGCCCTGAGCAGCTTGCAGCCACCATGCGCTCTGTTTACAGTGGATGTATCGCAATGGCGAGCCGCACACAGCCTTTAGCCGTGTTCTGTAAATATTCTAGAACACACGGGAGTCCTGGAGCTCTATATCTAAATATTATCATATAGCCTACACAGATATCTATATCATATAATATATATTATCACGGCCAAAAGCTGTGTGAGCCGATATTATGAATCTCAAACGACCGCGTTGGGTTCTCCGACGTTCCTGGTTCTTCAACGTCCACATCAATGTGAATACACACACTGTAACGCAAGTGTTTCTTGTCGGTTCTTTGACGTGTCTTGTATTTCCACAACGAGACTGTCGTGGGGGTTATCTGAGCCATGGTTGAGAAGGAATTGGGGGAAAGGAACTTTGATTTGACTCGCTGAAGTACATGAACTGCGACATGCCGCCGGTTGCCGCGAGGCACCATCGCCCGGCAGCGGGCAGCCGGCAGCAGGCAGCGCGCGGTTCAGTCAACTTCAGGTTGATGTGAAAGTGGAAGAACCAGAGACGTCGCAGAACCCGACAAAGTCGTTTGTGATTCATAATATCGTCTGGAGGCGCACACAATATGTTATATGATATAGATATCTATGTATATGATATTATTTAGATATAGAGCTCCAGGACTGTAACGCAAGTGTTGTACACTTCCTTGTTATATGGATAACCGTTCTGCTGTTGGTGTGACGTCGGACTCTCGTATCTGGTATTTCTACAACGAGACTCGTATTGGGGGTTATCTCAGCCAAGGTTGAGAATGAATTGGGGGAAGGAACTTTGGCTTTGACTCCCTCAAGAACATGAACCACGACAAGGAGGAGAAAGGGATCTTTGCCGGGCAGCGCTTATGCACCTCCGCCTCCGGCGGTGGTCCCTCAGCGGGGCTCAAGCGGGAGACATTCGCCGCCAACAATCCCTTTCTCCTCCATGTCGTGGTTCATGTTCTTGAGGGAGTCAAAGCCAAAGTTCCTTCCCCCCAATTCATTCTCAACCTTGGCTGAGATAACCCCCAATACGAGTCTCGTTGTAGAAATACCAGACGTGTTATGCGCCATCACACCAACAGCAGAACGGTTATCCAAATAACAAGGAAGTGTACAACACTTGCGTTACAGTCCTGGAGCTCTATATCTAAATAATATCATATAATACATAGATATCTATATCATATAACATATTGTGTGCGCCTCCAGACGATATTATGAATCACAAACGACTTTGTCGGGTTCTGCGACGTCTCTGGTTCTTCCACATCAACCTGAAGTCGACTGAACCGCGCGCTGCCTGCGGCCGGCTGCCCGCTGCCGAGCGATGGTGCCTCGCGGCAACCGGCGGCATGTCGCAGTTCATGTACTTCAGCGAGTCAAACCAAAGTTCCTTTCCCCCAATTCCTTCTCAACCATGGCTTAGATAACCCCCACGACAGTCTCGTTGTGGAAATACAAGACACGTCAAAGAACCGACAAGAAACACTTGCGTTACAGTGTGTGTACACATGTGGCGCTCGCACGGTCGAGTCTCATTGGCGGGCCAACGTCTCTGGGCGGGCCAGGCAGAGTAAGGGGAGGAGCTGAGATTCCTCATGACGTCATGAGCACAGATTTCCAAATCAGCGCGCTTGAGCCTCCGTTTTTTCAAAGGCGAGCAGAACAGCTAGTGCTCGTTTTACACCAAACGCAAGTTTTAGCCACTGGGGGACCATAGGCAGGCTAGGGGAACTCATATTTATGTTAGAAAACCTCATAAATTGAGATTTTCATGTCATGGGACCTTTAAATCAAACTGACGATGACTCCGCACTTAAGTTGAAAATATATATATTAATAAATAACACTATAAGCTTTGAATTCCATTAACCATCTTTAACCAACGATTTTTTCCAAAGCCATGCATTTTTTGGATGTAGATAAAGGCCCATCTTGCAAAAGGAAACCTACTGATAGATCATTGATATATGGGTTGAATAGACATTGGCTCAGAGTCAAATTAAACAGTGTGAATTCTGCGTGCTAAATGCAGATAGCTATCAAAACCAGTGTGTTTGTAAATTCTTTATTTTTAAATGACAAAGGAAGGAACAGTTGAAAGCAATTTTAGAGTTTCAATCAGGGATCAATGTACGTTGGTTCATTATCCTCAGTTAGCACACTTGAACAGACTAATTGAGCAGAGAAATTGCCCTTTGCACAATTCACACATACACAACAGCTAATGTCATTGTACGTGACACGAGGATATGAAATTGAATACTCTCTATCAAAAGACAAATTAAAATTAAATGGAGTAGGAAATGTAAATAAAGATCTGCAATGAAAAATAAATCAAAGACTGAACGGTTTGTATCTGTCTTATTAAGGTTATATGTGTTCCTTCCTAACATGTGTATGCCTATCATGTGTAAGGAATAAACTAACGAGAATATGCTTTGGTAAAAAGCTCCCGCCAAATCGCATATATAATATATATATAAATATATATTGTACCAACAACATGGAGAGGTATTCCATGTAAACCACAACGCTAAGACAGACCAATGCGTTGTTTACCCATTTCATTTTTTCCGTTATTCTTATTTATCCATTAAGCTCTTGTATAATTCAGTTGGTTTTAAATGGATGCAAGCGGTGACATTATAAATCCAAGGCAGCACTCTCTGAATGGGAACAATATCTCAAAATTGGTGGGTGAATGTGGGAGTGCTGCCTCCATCACAGAGCCATTAACTAAATGGCTCTGTGCTGAGCTCGACTGCAGCAATATATAAGCAAGGGAGCGTACTATTTTCATTTTGTCACTGGTTGGGACGAAAATGTATAAGGGCTGAGACATTTTCTGCATATGGGACAGATCTCTTTGCCCCCACGACCTGTCATCCGTGAGCAACAATGCCTCAACCCCTACCTTATCCTTACGTATATGTATCTGCAATCCCATCATATGAATTTGGGTACTGCAATGATTGGTGCACTTTCAGGGCTATATCTTTATTGTTGAATGCCCTTATTGTAAGTGGCTTTGGACAAAAGCATTAGCTAAATAAATGTTATTTAATGTAACATGGTTTTAAGGATGCTTTGGATAACGTTGAATGAATTGTAAATTGGTATGTTAAGATGTGTCTGTCATACACCACAACCCTGTCAAGAAGTCCTCACTGTGATCATTGCTCATTCTGACCACAACGTGCATGGACCATGTCCAAGCTCTGGTGAGTGCTTAACAGCCCAGCACTGGCCCAACTCCGTGGTGCAAAGGATCATGGGACAGCTTGCGTTAGTGCGTAGAAGCCAGATAGGCTGCAGTGTGTGTGTGTGTGTGTGTGTGTGTGTGTGTGTGTGTTTTGTCCACTCACCCACAGCCTTGAGGGACGTGTACTTGTTGAAGCCGATGCCCAGGTTGTTGTGGGGATGGGACAGCGCCATGGCAGGACCCAGAGGGGGCAAAGCTGCATTGTTCAGGTGGTTATGATCTGAGAGAGAGACATAGAGGGACAGTGGGGAGAGAGAAAGAGAGGGAGAGGGGAGAGAGAGAGAGAGAGAGAGGAGAGGGAGTGTAAGAAGGACAGGGTAAGAGAGAGAAGAGAGAAAGAGAATGATTTCATTTACCAAAGGTGAACTAGGCACATATATACAATAATATGACCAACATTGACATGCATATAGCAGATATTAAACTACAGTTTAAAAACACATGGACTTAACAACATTGGATGATGTTGTGGCAACAGCTGGTAAACGACAAAATCTGACATTTCAACATTTCCATAGACATGGACTCATGTATTAAAAATTATACCTGTATGATACACTGTCTACAAGATAGTGATGTCACACAAACCCCCAAACACACACACGCACACACACACACACACACACACACACGCACGCACGCACGCACGCACGCACGCACGCACGCACGCACGCACGCACGCACACACGCACACACACACACACACACACACACACACACACACACACACACACACACACACACACACACACACACACACACACACACACACACACACACTAATCAGGTCTCACATATGATGTGCGGCTGTGCATATGGCCACGAGCGTGCACGTATGCACTGAGCACAGCTCTCTAATGCATAATTCCAAGCAGGAAATGTGCTGCGGGCCTCTCAAAAAAGAAGGGCACAGATGCTGGAAGCATGTCTCGTATAAGATATTTATCACCCACTCAAATAGGAGATCAGTGAAACATCACCAGCGTATTAAGAAGGTGTGTATGAATATTTAAAGGCTCGATGCAGAGGTTGATGTCTTCCATTTCTCGCTCGCAAATGAATTGCAAATTCACAACAATGCATTTTCCATGTTCATTTTTTGTTCTCTCTGTCTGGTATCTGGTAGAGTCCCAAATGAGTGGGGATTAACAGCGGAGGGCAAGGGTTCAACTTGTGTTCATTTCCGACGCAACACCATGGGTCTATGGGTGTCCTTTCGACACCAAACGGATACAAGGACTGTATATGATCATACCATTGGAACTACCAGCTCTTTGGATTAGTCTTCCCAGTGTGAGCAGAGATCTGGGAACAGTAGCCTTAGGCAAGCCAATTAAACCACAAACTCTGTCTTAAAAGTATGGTTTTGCAACCGAATAACAATAAACAGTTAACATCTTGTGTAAACCTTGCACCCACCAAGGTGAAATTATTGATGAAATGTTGACGATAAGGTTCAACATTCAATGTGTTGAAAGACATAACTGACACAAACAACGCTATTCAGCTCGCCTTCTGCCTGATATAGTACATAGTATTGAGGTGTTATTTAGCAGGAAAGAGATGTTGGTTAGCTGAAACCACTCGCGCTCTCAGTGCTGAGTTAGGTAATGCTGATGCAGTAAACTAAATGAATAAGTGCTGATCATTTGCATAGCTGTTTCATATGCAGATTCACATGGTTGCCCCCCGTTCTAGCAACAACCAATCTATGCAGCGATGCACGCAGCGAACATACGGAATAAAAACCAAACGTAGAAAAATGCAAACACAGAGTTAAAAAAATATTGGGGAGCACCGCACTATTGTCCTACCCTGTAACCCTGAAGCCAGCGCTTTAATAAAAAACAATTCAACTCCCAAGAATGCGTGCACATTAAAGAGACACACACACACAAACACGCACAAACGTGGAGGCACACACATAGATGCATACAGAAACACACACAGTGTACCGCACTACACGTCGCTACAAGTCATTTATGCAACAAGGCCGCGCTCGATTCAACAGCAGTGAATCCCACCAGCGTTGATCACAGGGCGGGGGGATGGGTGACTGAGACGCATCAGTGAGAACCAAGCAAGAGGAAAATGCAATGTGCACGTGTGTATGAATGTGTGTGTGTGTGTGTGTGTGTGTGATAGAGATAGAGCGTGAATCACACACTAGTGCTGACTGATTGCATTAGAAATAGATCTTAATTTTTGTGTGTAATTGATTTGTGACTACACACTATGCACATCACTGTTGCGGCGTGAAGGGCAGAGGAAGATGCTTTTTTGTGTGTGTGTGTATGTGTGCGCTTTTTAACTTTTTGAAAAGGAAAGCAAATGCCACACTTTTCTACACTCGAGTTAGGCAGAGAAAGAGAGAGAGACAGAGAGGAACACAGATGGACTGGAGAGTGAAAGAAAGTTTCATATAGAAGAGCAGACCTACAGGAAGATTAAGAGAATGAGAAAAAAGGGAGTGAAAGGGGGAGGAACGGAGAGAGGGACAGCACAACAGTGGACTGATGGAAAGATCTCTGGCCAGTCTCCAGTTTGACCACAGGGCTGTTCCCAGCAAGAGTTGAGAGAGAGAGAGAGAGAGAGAGAGAGAGAGAGAGAGAGAGAGAGAGAGAGAGAGAGAGAGAGAGAGAGAGAGAGAGAGAGAGAGAGAGAGAGAGAGAGAGAGAGAGAGAGACAGAGAGAGAGAGAGAGAGAGAGAGAGAATGTAACAAGATGTTGGAGGTAATTCATGAGAGTTGTATGATTCTAGAGATACGTAGGAGACAAGGGTCAGAGGTTAGTTCGTTATTGTGTAAGAAACAAAATGCTTTCATCAAGCAACTAAGTATAAATATTGCTACTAGACTTGAATGAACTAGACAAGACAAACCCTACTTCTTCCATTGTACCAAAGTTGT
>NC_082383.1:9122670-9130170 GCF_031168955.1 Gadus macrocephalus | reverse complement strand
CAACGTCTCCTATAACCACTCTCCCCCTCCCCTATATCCTCAAGGTAACACCATTAGTGAACACCCACCCCCCTCCGCCCTCTCTGTCTCTCTCTCTCTTTTTTGATTAGTATAGCTCGTATTCGTATATACAGTAACTGATGCAAGATCAATTATTCAACATGTCCTAATTGTGATGCATGGTTATCCAAATCACAGATGAACTTGTACATGTGTGTGCGTATCTATGTGTGTGCGTATCTATGTGTGTGTGTTTGTGTGTGTATGTGTGTGTGTGATAGTAACACAGTACAGGCATTTTTGTTGCATGCCTGTCACTTGTTTGCCGGCATGTTTGCTTGAGCAAGTGTGTGTGTGTATGTGTGTGTGTGTGTGTGTGTGTGTGTGTGTGTGTGTGTGTGTGTGTGTGTGTGTGTGTGTGTGTGTGTGTGTGTGTGTGTGTGTGTGCGTGCGTGTGTGTGTGTGTGTGTGTGTGTCTGCATGGGTGTGTATGTCCAATGTTCGTGTGTATGTGTGTGTGTGTGTGTGTGTGTGTGTGTGTGCGTGTGAGCGTTGCATAATCATCTCCAGCTCCTTCTAATAGCCTGCGACCACAGGAGCAGCACAGAAGTCCTCGATCATTACGCAAGAGGACTCACTTTTAGTACTGTCAGGAAACTCCTTCACCCAGATTCACTGTTTCATCCAGAATAGAACGCCCCCACAACAACAACAACAACAACAACAACAACAACAACAACCCAAAATACAATGCATTCACTTAAAATGCCCTTCACTAAAAAACATCCATCATAGCCTCGTAGCTAGGGTATCTGACACAGCCAAAATGTTCTTGGTTCAAAGAACCAACAACGTTTGCCCGTGAACAGGCAAACACTTTTGTGCAAAATTTTGTGTATGCCCTTGCTATTTCTCCAACTTAGTTTACTAAATGTATCTTCAATGTTGCGACTCGTAGTAATGGAGGATTAATCCATCACAACAATCTTCACAGGTAGGCCTATCATTAAGACTCCTAAATATTATTTGTGGTCCTCCTCTGTTTAGCCCTGAATAACCTTGTTAGCAAACGATGAGTCCTTGTCCCCCATCGCCTCATATCTGGAAAACAAGATTAAGAGATTCGAACCGGCGGCTCAGTCTAGCAGTACAAAGCTAATCCTACATGATTGCGATGTACGAAGCTATTAGCTGAACTACTAGCTCGCGCCTCATATAGCTCCATCTGATCCAACTGAATTTTATCTGTGTGTGGTGGCAACATGGACAGCTACACGAGCCAAATGACAACAGTTGGCTGTAAAATTTGCGTATCTGTAAAATTTGTAGAAAATAGCAAACATTTTCAATAGCCTATTAAGTTAGCATGTAGACGTATTGGTTTTCCCTGCACAACTTTATTTAGCACCTTGTATTCAAAATTATGTTTCTAATTAATGAAGACTTACTTTCCAGGAACTTAAAGTGCTTGCACACTGCCCCAACAAACAACAACTAAAGAGTGTTCATGGAAGTAGCCATTTGAAAAAATGAATAACTGCAGACTGCCCTCACTTACTTAATAACTGCAGACTGCGCTTAGTTGAATAAGCCCAGTTAGAACTAACGCCAACTACCACTTGAGGCTAAAGCCATTCCGTCAACGCACTTCAGCCACGCCTTGCTCAGTTTAGTTCAAACCAGGCTTACGTTATCGTGGATTACGCCCGCTCATGAGATATGAGATATGTAACCAGCCCAGAACCGTGAATGTTGGAGCAAATGTCTGCAAAGGACCGAGCAGGATCTTTTCCAGAGGCGAACAGAAGCTGCTTTTGGAGGTATATGAGAAGTACAAACATATAATAACTGAAAAAGGGAACATCGCCGATCTGTTGAATGCATAAGTAGTATTAGACGTAACATATTTTAATTGAATATTGACCATGGTTTTGTAATCAAGGAGATAGTCTCGAGGTAACGTGTCAAACTTGCACCCGCCTGTCCGGGGTTCAATCCACAGGGATTGAGGAATTTAGGAAGGATTACTGGAGAAATCAAAGGACCTTTCATGCCATTTATCTTCCATTTCTTTGAAGAGATTGATCTTGTAATTGCAGCAAGAAAAAAATATTGTAAACTGACTAACAATAGTATTTACCTCAACAGAAGTGTTCTCGGCTGCCTCCCGAGAAACTCACCTTAATGGGATTTATGTGGCTGACAATTTCCCATGCAGCAGTGTCTTTGTCATTGTGACAAAGACTTCACTATCAGTAGCATTAATATTAACATTAACTTTACCATGGGTTTTTTGCAAGTTATATTTGGATTCTGGGGAAATTGTAACACATATTTATGATATAAAAAGTAAATTGGCCTACTTTCTCTGACATAAAGGGAATTACAAAAATAAGCCAATGCCAAGAATTCTATGACATTCCCAGGATGCTAACTCGGGCCGCCCGCGCAGCAGCCCCAGCGTGATACCACACCCCCAACTGATGGTTCCCGATTATAGTAGAATACATAGATTTGTATAAAAATGTGTTGAGAAAATATCCACGCTAAAATGCAATTCATTTATTTAATTTGCTATCATTTAATCTTAGAGAAAATCTTAGACGAAAATATAGGCTGTTTGTACTTCATATATGTCAATTGGACCGATTTTGGTCTTTCACTTGACAAAATCGCGAGGACAAGGCTTGGCGGAGCCTTCTGATGGTAAACTGGTTTCAGACAGATTGACTTCTCTGAAAAAACTGCTCAAGTAAGCCTGACAGTTAGCCTGCCACCGACCAGGAAAGTTTGGTTGGATAAATTGCCATGGTTACTTAGCGGAGATTCCCTAAAGTCACGTTAATGGAACGGAACTCTAACTGAAAGTAGCGAGGCTAAGCGAAATAAGCCCGGCTGTGCGTCAGCTTGGTTGATGGAATACCCCTCAGGTATGGAACTATGGCCTGTTGTTGTTGTTCGTTGGCGCTTGTACCATTACACAGATTCTTGCTAATAGCTTGTTTCTTTATTTATTATCACTACTGTTATAAGTATTTCAATGCACAGAATAACCTTTTCATACTGCACATCTGATCATCAAATATTTGATAGACAGTTTTTGACAGGAGCGCGCTGTTAATGTTAGCCTAAGGTGAGGATAAGGTAATATTAGCCTGCAAAAGTGACCTTATAGTAACCTAACGCCATTAGAGGAAAAAAGGTAATCTTAAGGTGACCAGTATATTCAATACCTCTGTTCTGTGTTTGTGTATTTATGTGGTTTTGTGGTCATATACGTGCGTGTGCATGTGTGTTTATCTGTGGTTATGTCTGTTTATGAGTGTGTGTGTGTGTGTATGTGTGTGAGTGTGTTTGTTTGGCGGGGGGGGACATCATGTTTGTAGGTGTGTCAGTGTATGTGTTGTGTGTCAGTGTGTGTGGTTGTATGCTTGTGTGATTACCATACTATATGTTGTTGGGTTGTGTGTGTGTGTGTGTGTGTGCGTACGGTGTATGATTAGGCATGTCTGCGTGTGCACATTTATATCCAGATATAAGTATTCACGTGCACATGCCTATATATCTTCCTCATTCTCACCTCTTCAAGAGCTGGTAAATAATTTAAGTCATCTGAGCGTTGAACATGACCTTTTAACACAGGGGCCAAGCGGGCCCCAAGGCAATGCATATATCCTTATCTCATACATATACTCCTCATCCCGGTCATATGTAATCATACACCTCACAGGGGTCTCACAGGGACCATGTAAAGAGAGATTGAATACTACATGATACGTGTGTTTCCTGCACCCTGGAAGCATAAGCAACAATTGGTATATTTCTGCAATTCACAGTAGGTTAACCGTTGATGGTGTATTGATGGTGTATTGATGGTGTATTGATGGTGTATTGATGGTTTAAGTAAGGGGTCAATTGTGTTGACTTTGAACTTGCATGTACAAGCAGATGCGTGCACGCACGCACGCACGCACGCACGCACGCACGCACGCACGCACGCACGCACGCACGCACGCACGCACACACACACACACACACACACACACACCTTTGGCTGTTCGGAATGTATGCCGCAGTGTATGCATTCGTTTTTGGGTTCAAAAGACTGCATGTGTGTGTGCGTGTGTGTGTGTGCATATGTATGCATATTAATGTGAACTTCACTACATATAAGCTAACATGTGTCTGCATTGACCGAATCCAACAGAAACACACACAAGCTCAAACACGCAGACACACACACGGGATCATAGCCTTTCCGGTCTGTGTTAATAATTATAATCAAACACTTGGTGACGGCTTGTAACAAGGAGTTGAAGTGAAGACTTGAAACAAAATTTGAACATAATTACGACGTTCTAAGGGTAGATGTCAGTGCTCTTTGGCTCTGTCATAAAAATGATTGCCGAAAATCGTGATTCATTTGCTTCATATTTGGAAGTGAAAGCTTAACATCTACACCCAATTCATAAAGGCATTGAATACTACGAAAACAAAATACAAAACCAGATTATAAAAGGGTTTCCCTTGACCAAAAAAAACACTGGATCGCATGAGGGTGTCTACGTTTACTTTTGGTTGACACTCCCTCCCTAAGATTAGTCTTACACACTGTAGGTATGGTTCTGTCATTCTACATCAATCTCGCTCCACGAGTTACGACATCACAACGACCAAACACACCGCCGCACAGAGGATCACAAACACAACATAAATTCAACAACAACGACAACAATAACTAGAACAGCAGCACGACCAGTGTCAACATCAATCTGTTGATTCGAGTATACTGCTTCTCCACCGTACCAGACAAAGGAACACACTCACATGCAAACACGCAAAAAGCGAGAAGAGGGAAAGCGTGGGGCATTTGGACTCTCACAGAAACCATTCAATCTGGTTTTTGGTCGCTGAACAAGTGTCATGTTAATTATGTATGCGTGCGGGCAGGAAGAAAGCACTGGGAGTATGCATATGAGGTCCCTCTATTAAATATTACTGTACTGAACAGCCCTTTGATGCAGATGAAGGCACGCATCCAAAGATGGAGCGATGGATAGAGAGAGATGGAGGGAGAGAGTGAACAAGATAAGTCAGGGAAAAAAGGAGAAAAAAAAGTGAGATGAGCAGAGAGAGGCCGAAAGAGAGAGAGAGAGAGAGAGAGAGAGAGAGAGAGAGAGAGAGAGAGAGAGAGAGAGAGAGAGAGGCAAAGAGAGGATATAGCTAAATAGATTGAATGGGAGGTCGAGACCAAGAGGAATAGTGAGAGAGAGATAGCTAAATAGATGGTAGTTAGCATGCAGTACTTTTTCTCTTCAGCAGCCGCAACCAAAGCACAGCTAACATACAAGCAGCAGCACACACAAGATATGTGTGTGTGTGTGTGTGTGTGTGTGTGTGTGTGTGTGTGTGTGTGTGTGTGTGTGTGTGTGTGTGTGTGTGTGTGTGTGTGTGTGTGTGTGTGTGTGTGTGTGTGTGTGTGTGTGTGTGTGTGAGTGTGTGTGTGAGTGAGTTTGCGTACTATGCCCGTGTGTCAAGACCTCTCTTCCTCTAATGTTGGCTGTACACAGTACAAAGAGGATGACTGAAAATAAATGGAACAATCATTCTCAGTAATCGAATCAGATGTGATCTCATATTGATGCATACATGGAGCGGGAGCATTTAACACGTGCTTGACGTGTTCAGGTGATTGACGGCATTGGTGTCCACTGCGGTGTCGATATTCATTACTCCGACAGTGTTACTTGATATTCCCGACAGCTGAGTCAAGTGTACGGTGACACTAATCTATTCAGTTGAGATTATTTGTTTGGAGTGTGTGTTTTATTTAATGTAATAAATCGATAGTTTCATAGAGGCTGTCATTTTGATGAAGGGCTGCACAAACAACCTGATCTGCTGTATCTGCAATTATGGCTCTGATTGCATGTGTGTGTGTGTGTGTGTGTGTGTGTGTGTGTGTGTGTGTGTGTGTGTGTGTGTGTGTGTGTGTGTGTCGGAGGGCGAGACAGAGCAAGAGAAACAGACAGTGTCTCAGAGAGATTGATATACAGAGGGATAGGGAGAATGAGAGAGAGAGCGAGAGATAGAGAGGCATTCAGATAGAGAGAGAGAGAGAGAGAGAGAGAGAGAGAGAGAGAGAGAGAGAGAGGGAGAGGGAGAGGGAGAGAGAGAGAGAGAGAGAGAGAGAGAGAGAGAGGGTTTTAGAGAGATAGATAGAGAAACAGTTTTAGGGAGACGGAGAGAGAGGAGGATGTGTGCTTCCAGCATGCAGTGCTGGTGCTGTCGTGGGTGATCGAGGTAGACCTGCAGTGTGATTGAACGGTTGATGAACAGGAAGTGTGCCTAGTTACTGACTCACAATCTCCATAGTGCTAAATCCCCTGTGTGCAGAAGTCTGTGTGTGTGTGTGTGTGTGTGTGTGTGTGTGTGTGTGTGTGTGTGTGTGTGTGTGTGTGTGTGTGTGTGTGTGCCTGTGCAAAAGTGTATGTATTTGAGTGTGTATGTGTGAGAGTGTGTGTGTGCGTGTTTGTGTTTGCCTATGCCAAGTGTAATGTTCTATGTGTGTGTGAGCGTGTGCTAGTATGTGTGTGCACATGGCAAGTGAAGCATTGTGTGTCTGTGTGTGCGCCAAGTGTAGCATTGTGTGTGTGTGACTTGCTGCCTGCATGCCAGGTGTAGTAGAGTTGCCGTGTGTGTTCCCTTATTGCAACCTCCATCTCCACATCTGTTTGCACATGTGTTTGCGTGTCTCCTGATGCATGCTACGATATAGTTTATGTACTTATTTTTGCAGGTGTGTAAGACTGTTTGTGTGTGTGTGTGTGTGTGTGTGTGTGTGTGTGTGTGTGTGTGTGTGTGTGTGTGTGTGTGTGTGTGTGTGTGTGTGTGTGTGTGTGTGTGTGTGTGTTTGTATGGTTGTGTGTGTATGTGTGAACCATTGTATGTTGTAGTTTATGTAAGCCTTCATTAACATAACTCTGTCTGTCCTTTTTAAATGTATATCATCATTAGTAGTCAAACAGTTACATTGTATATGCGGCTGCAAGGACTGCAGAGAGGAAGATGGGGAAAAGAGGGAGAGGAAGAGAGGGAGAGGAGGACAGGAAGAGGAAGAGGAAGAGTTGGAATACATAGGAGCACTGTGAGGGGGAGGGAGCAAAGGAGAACGGGAGAGAGGGATTGAGGGAGAGGAAGAAAGGCTGGTGAAGAGAGGAGGACGGAGAGCTGGAGAGAGGGAGGGGACGACGGAGTGAGGAAGAAAGGAAGAGAGGAAGATCTCATCCATATTCTACCAGCAGCACCAGTAAAGCGCAGCAGTGGCTGTCCAATCGCTCAGCTCAATCACTTTACACACACGCACACACGCACACGCACACACACAGGCACACGCACACCCAAGGCACTATTAAACGTCCCCCAGTCACCAGCCACTGCATTGTCCTTCACTAAACTCCTCACATTAAACCTAGCACTACCGCTACCAGCTCAGATGAG
>NC_082383.1:9097670-9105170 GCF_031168955.1 Gadus macrocephalus | reverse complement strand
CTCCAAAGAGAAAGAGAAGGAGAGAGAGTGATAAAGAAAAATGGGAGAGCAAAGAGAGGGAGAAAGGTGAGTGACAGAGATAGATATAGAGAGGGAGGGAGAAAGAGAGAGAGAGAGAGATGGAGAGAGAGAGGGTGGGGGAAAGTTAGAGAGAGAGAGTGAGGGACAGAAACTGAGAGAGAGATAACAGAGAGAGAAGAGAAAATATGGAAGAGGGAGAGAGCAGAGAGAGAGAGAGAGAGAGAGAGAGAGAGAGAGAGAGAGAGAGAGAGAGAGAGAGAGGTTCATCCCAGAACTAGATCATCCGCCCAGCACAGATATGCACAGTGGGGGTCTTTGGCGTTCTTCTGGAGTAAGAAGGGGGGTGTTCTGGCGCTTGAAGGTTACCTAGGCAATCTCCTAAATTAAGCATCACAACTCTCGACGCACAACCAGAACCTTGTATGACGAGTAGCTAACCGTTCTCTTGCTGTACCCGCGGTCGCTAAAACACACGCTAAATCATCGCTGATGGAAACGTAAACGGTAGAGTTGATTCTGACAGGAAGGAGTTACTGAATTTAAGGGTAGATTAGGTGGTCTCTTTCCTTGTTGCCTCCCTTCCTAGCTCCTTATTGAACGACAGAGACCTGCTGTAAGGTTGTCCCTTTCCTTCCATCCTTCCTAGCTCCTTAATGAATGACAGAGACCGGCTGTTAGGAGGTCTCCTTCCGTCCTTTCTTGCTCCTTATTGTATCTTGTATTCACAGCTTTGCTTTCCCTTTCTCCCTCTTTTCCCTGTCACTCTTCCCATCTGTTCCTCTCCATCTCCTTTTCACCTTTCAACTGTCTCCCTCTCTCCCCATCTCACCATCCTCTTCCCTCTCAACCCTCCCCCCACCCCCCCTAAATTTTTTTATTTCTTATCGTCTCTTTTGGAGACCAGCCGTGCCTTATTGTAGGTCATTTCTATTCAGCAATATTTTATGACTACAACATTTTATTTTGGTTCGTTCATTCCACCCCTCCTCCAATTCTATAATTTGAATGCTGAAGGTCTTCTTTCTAGCTTTCTTCCTTGGCATTTTCACCGGGGCAAAAATGTAAGTCTTTTTTGTAACGCATTCGGACTCAGGAATTTCCTCGGACAGAATGACATCCTTTGATATAATTGCAGACAAATGAGACTTTGAAGTCTCAGAGGATGTGGCTGCATCCCGGTCACTCTGTAGCTCAGTACCGCATGAGGCCAGACTCAGAACCACATGTGGTAAACCAATTCAGGTGAGAATGCACTGAAGATCACAAGGGGAAAGGAGGTCATTACTCGGAGAAGCAGACATCAAAGTTTACCCAGAAGTCATTGCAGGACTCAAACGTTCCATGTCTTTGATTGCATTTGCATGAGGATGTTTGATGACAACAAAATGGAATTAAACTTAGGGGATTTTGTAAAACATTATCTTAACTCATATCCTGTTTTGTTTTTTATGGATGCAACAATTATTTAGAGTATTTGATTTATAAGGCACATTTTATAATTGATTAGTAGTTCATTCATCAAGTACAAATACCAAACATTTGCTGTCTAATGCTTCAGAAATGGTTCATGGTTCATCATCAAATGAATACTTTAGTTTTTTCTGGCTGCTTGGTAGATAAAGCAGGCCATTTTCAGACATTGGTTTGCACTCTGGTATCCTGTGATGGGCACTTGCTATCATTTATTCAAAATTATAGACTGAATGATTAATTGACTCTGAAAATAATCGTTAGTTGCAGCCCTAGTGTGGAGGGAGTGATACTAAGCAACCTCTATATATCACACATGTTGTGTTACCACTCTCAAAGCTGGTCTTTCTACTTTTCTGTTCCCTAATCCATCTCCCTCGTCATGCCATGAGAAGGTTGTACCCTTCTCATGGCTATCGACTTTAAAACATCTACACATGCTCAGATGCACACGCCCAGATGCACATACACCCTTACAGCTACACACACCCAAACAGGTAAAGGTTAACAGAATGATTAAGACAGCAAGGGAAGGTGACAAGTGTTTGGTATTCCATTCCACCGTCTTCCCCCTGCTCCTTTTTATATTGTCTCCGATTCTGAGCCTTCTAGTTTTCTCTAGACCTTATGGGCTCCGATCCCTCCAGACGTCCTCCATCTCCATCATAGATAAGCATCGTCTGAACACATCACTCTTCCATGGTTTCGACACCCAGCCAATGCCTTCTTCCCACCCCCACCCTCCATGCAGCAGGGAAAATAACCCAGACTCGTCGCTTCCACATCTCTGCATAATTCCTCACAGACTCTCCTCTATCGTAATTCTTTCTCTTATGTCTGTGTGACCTTGGTTTAACCTTCATCGATTGTCTCCTCAACACATCCTTCCTTTTTTCCTTTTCCTGTCATGCATTTACAGTACATATTCATTTGTACCATCTCTCTCTCTCTCTCTCTCTCTCTCTCTCTCTCTCTCTCTCTCTCTCTCTCTCTCTGTCTCTGTCTCTGTCTCTGTCTCTCTCTCTCTCTCTCACTCTCTCTCACTCTCTCTCTCTCTCACTCTCACTCTCTCTCTCTCTCTCTCTCTCTCTCTCTCTCTCTCTCTCTCTCACTCTCTCTCTCTCTCTCTCTCTCTCACTCTCTCTCTCTCTTGTCTTCTGTTCCAATTCTTCTCTCCCTGACACCAACTGCCATCTGCGCTTCCAACGTTTTCACACCCCAATCCCGGGATCCATCTTTTCTTCCTGCGAGCAACGGCGGTGAGGTTTTGAGTCGAAGTCGACAAATAAAAAGGGAAAATAACAACGGCAAAAGAGAAAAAATCTCGTCACCGTTAAAAATAAATTTCCACAACCAAAAATAGGACTACAAAATTCTGGGAGCATCTGCCAATGCTTGTGTCATAAGCATCTGGGTTTGGTTTTGAATATGCTTCTATTTATCAGAATGCTAACATATTCTTCCTGAGCTCACCCGGTCGCCTGCTCTGGGGACTCACACCTTTTGCTCGCCAGGCGTCCATTGTTCCACAGGCCTACTGATCTCCAATGATGAAAGGCCTGGGGGAACGAGCTGTAAGGCAACACCGCCGTGTCCACTGTCTGGACGCAGGGAGAGCTTTTGTTACCTGAAAGAATTATTTATTGCTCTTATCCGAGTGAATCTGCTAGAATGCGTGTGGGATAAAACGTGAAAGATTTGATTTTTATTTCAGGGTTTTAAATCATTGGTTAAACTTTTGACCATGTTCGCCTGAAGAAGCAAACATGAACACTGAAGGTATTAAGAATTGATCAATAATAATAGTTATTTCTCTTAATCCTTGTGTTCACCTTGGCCACTTGCCGTCCCTCTCCACCTCTTCCTCAGCCTTTATTTCTTGTATAAGTAGAAAGCCTTGTGCATGAGTCATTGATTAGTGGCACCAGACGAGAACTTTGAATCAGAATAGTGAGCAAAGGAAGGAAGTAAGGAATTAAGGAGGGACAAAAGGAAGGAAGGAAGGAAGGAAGGAAGGAAGGAAGGAAGGAAGGAAGGAAGGAAGGAAGGAAGGAAGGAAGGAAGGAAGGAAGGATAGAAAAGACAGGAACAAACCAATTAACCAAAGTAAAAAATAGGTAAAGTGGGAAGGGAGAAAGGAGGAAATGCAAGGAAAGGAAAGATAGCAGAAAGAGGGAAGAAAGAAAGGAAGCTATAAGGAAGAGAAAGATTGAAATAAGGAAGCAGGGATGAATGGAAGTAAGAAAAAAGGAAGAATGCAACCCAAATTGGAAAAAGAAGATGAGAATAAACAAATGTAAAAAACTAAAAATACTTAGAAATATCATGAAAGACCATCTGACAAACATTCCAAACTATAATCGACAAACCACGACTATTGATGTGCTTCTGTCCTCAAGTGCTCCACACATCACATCCCAAGCTGGTGTATGAAATTCGTCCTAAAATAGTTCAGATAAGACTTAACTGAAAGTTATGAATTCAAACTAACGGGAGAAACAGTGCAAACGGGGCAGAGGGAGATCGGAGATTAAAATTGTATAGTGATTTGGAGTTACAGAAGGAGCAGTCTTTGGAAACCTGGATATTCTTTGGATAATGATCAAAAGGAACCATGGGAAACAAGATGGGGGAGGGAGCAGAGATAATGAGAGTGATAAAAATAAAAGAGATGCGTGGAAAAAGAGGATAAACTGCTTTATGGGGAGATGAAAGTAACGGAGACGGTTGGTCTTGGTGTTCTTGTGTGTGAATGCATGCCGGCAAGGTTCCGTGTGAGCATCTGGATGCGTGTGTGTGCGTGTGCGTGTGTGTGTTCATCTTCTCAGATTTTTTAGGGAGTTTTCAAAGAATAATTACACCAGACACAAACACACACACACACACACACACACACACACACACACACACACACACACACACACACACACACACACACACACACACACACACACACACACACACACACAGACACACAAACACACAAACACAAACAAAACACAAACACACACAGACAGCCACACACACACACAAAAACACAAATCATGTCTTGAGATATCCCACAATACAATTGTTCTGCTGCTCTCTATTGTCTTTCAATTGTGCTGCCCTAATTCAGCACCATGGACAGCGACATCCGAACGCATGGGGCCGTATCTTGCATCCAGCGCAACTGACTTTCTACACTGACGCATGTGTCGTTGCTAGTTTGCAACTGGCGCAAAGCGTTCTTTTCCCACCACCGCCACGCGTCGGTACATTAGGGAATGATCTTGCGCCCCAAGGGGCGGTTCGGCGTAAGGAGGAGGCGTGTTCTGGCGCAAACGTTCCCTGGTGCTATTTTGCAGTTTCAGAAAACAATTCCGACACAAACCAGGAAATACCTGGTTTAAAGTCAGTGGCGCGTTGTTCAGATGCTATTTTAAGGGTGCATGCATAATGTTGCTTGTGCACCTCGCGCATACACTTTACTTCTCTCATCTACCTAGCCACACATTCTTGGTAAATTATTTGGGAAAGAACACATGCATGTCAGGAACACAAGTCGTTAACGATGTTGCATTCAATACTGGTAAGAAACAATGTTTATAATGTATTGCGTACATCATTAAAAAGAACCACAGTTAGCGCATGTCATATGTGTGTTAAGTTTTCTTTGCCAAAATCTATTTGAGGACTCGAAGGACTTGAAGAAAACGCTATTCCATGTGTGAATAAGGCCAAATTATTTGGCCATAAACTGAGCCATTTGAAGTTTGAAATTCATGTGGTCATTCATTTGTCTCATCGGAGACTGCAAACGCGCTGTCAAAATATAAACTCGTCAGATTCTAATGTGCTCCTGGCTCTTAAAGGGGATGGGAGATGGCACTCTCATTGGTTTATTGCAGGTTACGCCCAAACCACACCTACGGGTAATTAGGCTACTTCAGACCAACCCTTTTTTAGATTAGCGCCGGGCGCATGAGTCATTTATCCACCGGTGAAATAGCAACATCGCCATAGAACCGCTGTAGAACCCATTGTTCATTGAAGATTTCTACACCATTGCTGCAAATGGTCAAACTGAAACAAGGGCAGTTGTTCCAGTTGGGCTTTGCAGTAAATTTGCTGACCATAAATGTCAATATAGAAGCTGTGGATATGGATAGTAACACTGCAGTGTCTCTTCTGCCATGGATCAGGGTCAATTCAATACAGACGCGGCTAAACTAACCAGGGAGTTGGAATAAAATATCCCCTCACCCAGCCTACCAATCCTGCATCGCCCTACACACACACACACACACACGCACAGACACACACGCACAGACACAGACACGCAAAAATACACACACACACACACACACACACGCACAGACACACACGCACAGACACACGCAAAAATACACACACACACACACACACACACACACACACACACACACACACACACACACACACACACACACACACACACACACACACACACACACACACACACACACACACACACACACACACACACACACACACACACACACAGACACTGTCCTCCCGTTTGGTTACAAGGTGAATGGCTCTTTGTGAATGTGTGTGCATGTGTGTATTGTCAGAAGAGCCAGTGATGAAATAGGGGAGATAGGGGGGGCAGGATAGGTGGTGGGGGGACAGATGGGTCACAGATTTTTCTCTCCGCGGGTTTGAGCCGGAACACGGCTAATTACATCTTAATTAAATATGACCTGTCTCTGCTGCCATCGTCTCCCATCCATGGGCGACACATGTGTCTGTGTGTGCATGTGTGTGCGTGTGCTGTGCATGGTGTGTGTGTGTGTGTGTTTGTCTGTCTGTGTGAGTGAGTTTGTTGTGTTAGAGTGAAACAATCATCCACGCTAGTAAAAACATGCATTTGGGCATGTGTGCGTGTGTGTGTGTGCGTGGGTTGTGCTCTTGTGTGTCCATACATACAAAAAATCGTGTCAATTAATAATACATCACTGCAAACATTCATACAATACAATCCATGCATATACTGTATGTGTTCGTAATTCCTGAATGTGCGTGTGTGTGTTTTATCCAGAGGGTGTCTGTGTGTGTTTGTAAATCCTGTTATTGTGTGTGTTTAGTTCCAGTGTGTCGATCCTCTGTGTGTGTGTGTGTGTGTGTGTGTGTGTGTGTGTGTGTGTGTGTGTGTGTGTGTGTGTGTGTGTGTGTGTGTGTGTGTGTGTGTGTCTATGTGTCAGTGTGTATGTGTCTGTGTGTGTGTGCTTGCGCGTGTGTGAGTACATCCGAGGACAATTACGTGTGCAGCGAGCAACTACAACCCCGACCAGACAAGAGCCCCCCCTCCCCCCGGGATGTGGGACCTCCTCCTGCTCTTAAAGTGCAGGCCTGGCCTACTTATCTCCAGGACGGAGGGCTCAACGCTGGGATAACGCAAGCACCTTGAACAAAGGGACATCCTTGTTTCAGCATTAGGCTGAGGAACCAACACACATGCACACATGCACACGACATACTCAATATAAAATCGAACCGTTCAATAAGCCATCCAAGGTTCATTGAGAATTGTGGCATCTTCGGTTTTGCAAAAAAAAGAGGGAAATAAATCAAAATAAATCATGTAGCCTTACTGGTTGCTTTTCACTTCTATCTGAATTGGCTGTGTCTGAGTGTTAGAGGAGCATATGAACGCAGCATGTGCGCACGCCTCCCCGCAAGTAATATCCAATCACTAAGTTAGTAAACTAAAAACGGGGTCGGATTTCAGACAACACGCAACATGGTTGATGTGGATACGTCATCTGTAAGCGCAGGACCCAGAGTCGATCTGGCAGCCGAGTCAATCTGGTACCCACACTGGTGCCGTGTTCCGATATCCATACTTCCATGAGTACACTTAAACGAAGTACACTATCCGCACTCACTAGGTGCGCTTATTTTCAGATGTCAGTGTTGTTCCAAATCGAATGCTCCATGGTGCACTAGCCGGAAATTATGATCACGACTGCCGCCGCGGCTCCTCCC
>NC_082383.1:9066503-9097570 GCF_031168955.1 Gadus macrocephalus | reverse complement strand
ACACACACACACACACACAAAGACACACACACACACACACACACACACACACACACACACACACACACACACACACACACACACACACACACACACACACACACACACACACCACACACACACACACACACACACACACACACACACACACACACACACACAAATTATCAGGAAAACCAAAGGTCCCAGATACATAAACATGAGCCTTATAACCATAGAAACCACAGACCATATCCAACAGCGCTGAATATTGTGTTTCCTGTGTCTCCAACCGTTGTGTCTCCCCTGGTGAGCTTGAATGGGCGTTTACTTTATTGTCTTATAGGAGCCCCCGTCACCAAGGGTCCAAATCAACTGTTCACTTTAAGACTATAGATCATATCCTTCTTTTTGGTTATTCTATTTTTGCATTTATTGGTTCTTGGTGTGTGTAGTGCACACAAATGTGTTTGAATGTGTATTCATATCACAGCACTTGTGCTGTGATATACTGTCTGTGCACATGCACAGACAGTACAACACACAGAATGAAATGTTTACTGGATTGTTTGAAAAGTTTGATGTGTGAGAATTCCCCTAACCCAGGTTATTTCTGCGTCTGACCATGACATTATTGAGTGGGGTGGGCTTATATTTTGTTTTAATTCATTATATTTTAATTTTATCTGCAACTTGTGTGTGGGAGTACAGTATATATTCTATTCATTATTGGATTATTGGATCTTCTTCTTCTTCCGGTGTGCTTATATTTTATTTACCAAACGTTTTTTCTCATCTTTTCTTTGCTTGATATGCGTGGCTCCCTTTTCTTTCGCTTGGAATACCGTACTTATTTGGACACTAATGAACTATCAACAAAAAATATTCTTTCTGAGGGCATTATAGCCCCTCCTTGTCTGAGGTCTAAAGTGACGCAGGTCATACTTAGTCTCAGGCCAGTTTAGTGTCTCCACTGTTCTCAGGGTGGAGCCACCTAGGTCATTGTATGACGGCAGTTAAGTGTCTCCTGGTCTCAGGGCTGACGCCACCTAGGTCATAATTTATCTGAGGGTAGTTAAGTGTCTCCTGGTCTCTGGACTGAAGTAAGAAACTCATACTTCCTCTCAGGAGAGTATAGTCTCTTGGTCTCAGGGCTGAAGTAACAAGCTTGTAGTTGTTCTCCAGATAATGTCCCCAAAAGAGGTTATCCCAAAAATATAATGAACGTGCATGAATTGTTTGATAATGATATTGATATTGACCTGTGAATTTGCTTAAGTCTGCATATGGTTGTGTATGCATTGTCATACTCAAGTAGCATAGTGATTTTGGTTTTCTTAATTTAAATTTGAAATACAATGTGATACAAAGTGAATGTGTCAGTCGACGGAACTGCCCCTGACTACCTCCAAGCATTGGTAAAGCACCCAGCACACCCCAGCTCGATCCCTCCGCTCAACTACCTCAGCTGGACGTCTGGTACCACCATCGCTAAGAGCTAGCAAAGGTCGATCAGCAAAGTCACAGCTTTTCTCGGTTTTGGGACCTCAGTGGTGGAACGAGCTCCCTGCCGCTCTCAGCACCGCAGAGTCGCTCACTATCTTCCGAAAAAGACTCAAGACTCACGTGTCCACCTCGACTCTGCATAGCCACCCTCCCCCTTCTGGCCACCATTGTGTATTGTATTGTATTGTGTTGTATTGTACTATAGTACTTAACTGTGTAGCAACTGCAGTAGCTGCTATCATTGCTGTAACACAGGGAATTGGTTAGCCTAGCGATTGTTGTACTTGAACTTGGTTCTATGAACATCCTTACTGTACCAACAGCGATATATTGTTGCACTTCTTATGACAAATGTACTTATTGTAAGTCGCTTTGGATAAAAGCGTCTGCTAAGTGGCCTTAACATAAAATGTAAATGTAATGAACAATTACTGCAACAATGAAATTATTATTATTATGGTTAGACTTATGAATGAGATCAAAACATTGTTAAGACATATTGAGTGACAAACTCATTTTCTTTAGCACGTGCAATTATATCAGCCAGAAGATAAGTTTTGAACAGAAAAAAACAACTTGTCTCTAAGACGACTATGCCGGCTAATAATGACAATATAAATACACTTCCTAAGGAAATTAAACAGCACAGAATGTTGCATTTCTAAGCCAAATGGAGCAGAATAAGCTAAACGTCCATTTGACATGGATGGACGGAAGGTTGGGTAGATGGTAATGGATGGATGGAAGGAGGGATGGATGGACGAAGGGATGAAGAATAATGGAGGGATGGATCAATGGAGGGAGGGATTAGGAATCGAAGCATGGTAGAATAGGGGATAGATGGACTGATGGAAAATAAACGGTGCTTTACATTTGAACTGGATGTAAAATGTACAGAAAGACGGAGGATGCAGACTGTATATCTTCTGGGATACTGGGTATCCCAGAAGAGGAGCGGATGAGGTTTAGGTGAAAGACTAGCGACAGGTAAGCAAGTGATGGCGAACGGGGGAGCTTAGCTAGCAGCCGGGTCAAAGAGAAGAGGGAGTGGAGGAGGGATGGGAGGACAGATAAAACGAGTTCTGATCAAACAGATAAAAGGCAAAAGGGAGCATGAAGGGAGAGGAGGATGAAGGGAGGTGTCTGCCCAGGGCTGATCTTTCAGAGTTCGGCTCCTGTGATCCTCCTCTCTCACTCTCTCCTCACCGTTTTCTGTCTGCCAGTGTCCGCCTGTATGTCGGTGTGTCCAAATGCAAATAACAAAATGGCACTTTGTCAAACAAGACCTGAGTCACCAATCGATACTTGACTCCTTTGCTGTCTGCAGACTAATCAGTTTCACTCTCCCGTTCTCTGTGTTCGCTTTGCCTCCCCCCCCCTCTCTGTCCCCCTCGCTCTGCGTCTTTCCTCCATCTCCATCCCTCGACCCACTTCTCTCTTATGTAAGCAGGTTTATCTGTGAATGTGAGTGAATGTGCATGTGAGTGAGTGAGTGAGTGAGTGAGTGAGTGAGTGAGTGAGTGAGTGAGTGAGTGAGTGAGTGAGTGAGTGAGTGAGTGAGTGAGTGAGTGAGTGAGTGAGTGAGTGAGTGAATGAGTGAGTTAGTGCATGTGTGTGCTCTTTTCTTAAAGGGAGCCAGGATAGGAGCATGGAACACCCTTGGGCACTGCAGACATGATGGCAGGGAGAGACTGATGGAGAGAGAGAGAGAGAGAGAGAGAGAGAGAGAGAGAGAGAGAGAGAGAGAGAGAGAGAGAGAGAGAGAGAGAGAGAGAGAGAGAGAGAGAGAGAGAGAGAGAGAGAGAGAGAGAGGTTAATGGAGGAAGAGGGTGTGGCTTTGAAAGGCCCAATGACATCAATACAGAAGAAGCCCACATAAATGGTGGGCTAGATGCACTCACCAGGAAGAGGGAATCATAGCTCAATTCACAGTTCACCAGTCTACCTATCAGCATCCTTAGGAGCAAGATGCCCTCACTCTACCTGCTCCTTAATGGCATGAAAAAGTCACAGTTTCACAAGTTGCTTTGCATTAAAGCGTGAGGGAGAAAATATCTATAGTAAATAATCACTCCGTTCTCAGAGAGACGAAGTTGACATCGACCCAGCAGTGCACCGAAGGCACACTGGCGTACACGTGACCACTGAGGTCTGTACCCCGAAGCAGAGCCATCCGAGAGCCAGAAGTGTAGGTCTCGTATCGGCGCGGGGGGCTCAGATAACTGTCTCCGTAGCAACGGTCTGCGTAAACACGGCCAGATCATACTCAGTGTCACGGGACTTGGGAAGCATTCGTCCAACGTTCGGATTCGGTGTTCGACAAATATCTTTTGACATTTTATACGATGCCAGGGTTATTTCAGAGAGAGAAATGCCGCCGATAAGTTGATTCAATATTTGGTTTTGAATGATTGAAACATTTGCAAGGGGCAATATCACGTTACGTTGTTATGTTATGCATCATCGTTCATCTTTTGAGTCTCACATATGAGAAGTATTGATCTATTAATCCTATTTAGGAAACATGCTTGTTAGTCACGGTATAGAGTATAGAGACACATCATTATGGAGTAGGTAGGTGTGTGGGGGGGGGGGGGGGGGGGGGGGGGTGGTTTGCGGGTAGGGCAAAGGAGGCGATCAACCCGGAACCTCCTGGCAGGGAGTCAACAATCCAAGATGCTGGATTACCCTTCCCCCTGCCCTTTCATGGCCAAGGTCACGGAGAGCGGATTGCAATCTGCCGCGATGCGTTACGGCCGTATACGTGGCCAAGCTGCAGCTACCACCCTGATTTTAATGCGTTTCTTTTCCATATGCTCTACCGTTGCGTGCACGCCGTAGCATGCATGCAAATGAAAAGGCCCATGCATTTTCCGGGGCTCCTTGGGTGTTTATCTTCTCACAGTTAATGCCTCATATTCCCGCCGTGAGGGGAGGCGCCGGGCGGTGCGAGGCGACATGGGGCGCTTGTCAGAAGCTGTTAGCAGCGTGAGGCGTCTGGCTCAAGGGCACTCCGCCTACACGTGTCCTTGAGGACGGTAACCAGGCGCCGTCCAATCAGAGCACGGCGCTCTGGCAGGCGCTCCGCCGCGACGCCTTTATGCATGAAAGATGAGCCCAACCAGAATAAAGCATCTGTTGACGGGCTTCGCCAGACGCCGGATCTTGACGCTTGAAAAGTTGAATGGCGAATGGTAAAAAAAAGCTTTCATGCCATTCGAAGACCACAGCCCTATGAAAAGCACACGCTCAATAGCGCACCACACTAGCTGAAAATCGTGTATGATTGACATGAGAGAATGAAAGACAGAAGGGATGAAGGGATGAAGGAAGGGAGGGAAGGAGGGAGAGAGAGGGAAGAAAGGATGGGATACAAGATGCAAGAAAGAGAAAGAAGGATGGAGGAATTTAAATAGGAAGGAAAAAGAACAACCGGCTAAGGAAGGAAGGCAGGCAGCACGGTGAGACGGCAAAATGAAAGGAAGCCAGAAAGGAAGTTCGGAAGAAAGGTAGGAAGACAGAATGGTACAAAGGAAGGAAGACAGAACGGTAGGCAGGAAGGAGGTCAGAATGGAAGGAAGGAAGGAAGAGAGAAATCAAACTAAGAAAGGCCCAAATAAAAAAAATAAAAAAAAAGAATGAAACGACCACACATCGGTCCATAAAGTGGTGAAGGGGAAGAGGACGGGGATGTTGGGTGTGTATTGTGTCCTCATTAACCCCATCTGGCAGTAAAAAGATCATAGATGATTCTTCTCCCCCCTCTTTTTGCCGCCACTTTCCATTCCTGTGTGTTATTTCAAGCAGCGCCCTCGGGGAGTATTGTATTGTTTTCAATCTCGCTCAAGGACAACAAGTATTCCCTTCCTGATCCACCCCTCTTCACACAACTTAGCTCTGTCTAGCTGTGGTTCGTATGTATCCCTTTCTGACTGTCTGACATATCTTCTTCTATCTCTTCTGATCCTTCCTTTCTGCAGAAAACTTCCCCATGGCATTTATATCTTTCTACCTTTCTTTTCTTCCCTCTTATCTGGATCAATGGAGAATATCTATTATAGAGCAAAGTTTTCTTCGTTCAGAGAACAGATTTATCGCTTGCTTGTCTTTCTTTATTTCTTCAAGCTTGTCTTTCTGCAAACTCTTCTGACCATAGCTACTATTATACTTTGTCCTTTTTTGCTTTCTATATATACAGCTGTATAGCTCTTTATTTCATTCCTCCCATCTTTCTCTTTCATTTTCTTTCATCTCAGACCTCCCTCCTTCTTTACATCGCTCCCTCCTGTCTTGTAAGCCCCGCCCCCCTGCTGTGACGGACAGGGGTGTCAGGCGCTCCTCAGCAGGAGCTCCCAGCGTTGTATCACTCTGACATTGGAACATTGATATGCCGACAGTATAATTAGAGCACACATATCGACTGTCTCACTGCCGGAGAGAGAGTGAGAGGGAGAGAGCTGTCCGTAAGCTCTCTCGGCCGCATATTAAAACATAATATGCAGGGACGTTTGAATGTGGTTTTACATAGTCGTTCAGGGCAGCAGTTGCATTATATCAATGGGAAAGTCAGGTTGTAGACTCTAAAAATAAGTATTGTGATGATGATATAATAAATCAGCCAGGACCTGTTGTTAAAGACTGTTGCTAGTTAAGTGTGTCTTCCTTTGTTAAATGGATTTAGATGGTTTTCTAAGAACCCAAATTAATTGTTGAAATTGTCTATGTATGTGAGATGTTACACAGCCAGCTTTTTGTTCATCATGACATTTGGCAATTTGGCAAGCTAATAACATCTAAGTGTGTAGCAGCTTAGATGTTAGCTGTATCTTTGTTTGTGTAAAACACAAGCAAGTGCATACGAACAGCCCTGGTTAGTGAGTTTTCTCCAACTATGCTAATGGATTGCAAGGTTTTGAACACGGATTGATTTTCATTACAAGTCAAAATGGTTGCTGTGCTTTTTAAGGAACTGACAAAAGATATAATCCCACTTCTAACACGCTATTCTTTATCGCTAACACTTCCAGCTTTGAACCCATTTGCACTACTACAACTGGTGGATACAACATCATTTGCACTCCTTACAGTGCTAGTTTACATTGCAAAGTTGTTAGCTGCTAAACTGCAGTTTAGCTGGGCCCGAGTTTAACCAACACTTTTCATTAGTTTCACGATTCAGTGGATCCAGCAGCTGCCACATTCCAGTGTGACCCAAACCTTGCAGCTCTGCCACTGGCACTGTTAAAAAGCCATCTTGCATCCTCCATTTTGATTAGATAAGAGATTAAGATCAAACATAAAAAAAACAACTGTAATTCCATTTTACGCGCCCCACACACACACACACACACACACACACACACACACACACACACACACACACACACACACACACACACACACACACACACACACACACACACACACACACACACACACACACACACAAGGCTTGTTATGAAGATCTCTGGCTGATAAAAGCAGATGCATCCATTCATCCTCCATTTGCCTAATGTGGTTTATAAATACTCATAACGTATCTATACATTCATTCATGCATCTCTCCATCCATAGACACATGGATGGGGGAGGTGGTGATTGAGCTTGATTGAGTACGAGGACGTGGAGGGAGTTGAGGTGGTGGGGGGCAGGGGTGGAGGAGTAGAAGGAGATAGTTATGGTGGTGGGTGTGGATGGTGATGGAGGGGATGGTGGTGGCGGCGGGGTCAGCGTTAGTAATGATGGAGGAGGCGGCAGTTTTGGTGTTCATGGAGGTAGCGGTGACGGTGGTGGTGTTTTTGGTTGTGGTGGTCGGGATGGACGGCGACGGTGGGGGTGGTAGTGGGGGTGGTGGCACTCGCTGCTTTGCTCGCTCCAACAAACACTACCATGTTAGCAGTTGATTTTCTGTCAGGGTGACTTGGGAACGACGTCAATCCACAAGCAGCACGGCTACCGTTGCCGGGACCACCAGAGTGAAAACAGAAATCGCCTCGGACACCATGTTCCCAAACTAGAAATGCACCCAGCACACACAAAAACACACATCTCCCCCCTTCGTAAACACACACACAGAGACACACACACATATGCAATACTTGTTTTTGCATTTATCTACACCTCAGACAAATTATTTTGTATCATTGAGGAATGTACTTAATCTATTAAAGCATTACTTTACTTAATTACCATCCACCTATAAACTCATTTGAATCCAAGCCAAGCCCTAATTTGTTAATGTTCATTTGCTAATGTTGTATCCTACCAGAACCAATTAGCTAAACCGGTTCTCAAATCATTACAAAACCCTTTCCCAAAACCATAGCAACAACATGTCTCAATGTGGATCAAGTTTACCTGTACCAAACATGAATCTCATGTTCTTAGCACTATGGTTCTTTCACAAATACTTTGTCAAAACCTTTACAACACAACTTTGTTCTGAATAATGATCTTCTCAATACGCCTCTGCTCATTAAAAGCATTTCAAACAGAAAAACAAAAGATAAAAACAGAAAGAAAGAAAAATAGTATCCCGAGAAGACATCAAAAAGACAGGGATAAGGGGTTGACGGAGGAGAGGAAACATCAGCAGACGCAGCTAAGGCGTGGAGAGTGGGAGGAGACCAGAAATATGGAGAGGTTGGGGGGATGGTAGCTCCCAGTGTGTGTGTGTGTGTGTGTGTGTGTGTGTGTGTGTGTGTGTGTGTGTGTGTGTGTGTGTGTGTGAGAGTGTGAGAGTGTGAGAGTGTGTGTGTGTGTGTGTGTGTGTGTGTGTGTGTGTGTGTGTGTGTGTGTGTGTGTGTGTGTGTGTGTGTGTGTGTGTGTGTGTGTGTGTGTGTCTGTGTGCGCGCCCATGGAGGCTGCAGCAACAGTTGAGCAGAGGGACTTTGGGGTCTGCAGTGATTTGTCTCCCAGTACGACTGCAGCACTGGGGCGTGGTGCAGAGAGTTACAATCATCCACCCCTGCCACACATGCACACTGACGCACACACGGACACAGACACACACACACATAATGTACATCCTGCCAACCAAATCTTTTGAGCTACCATACACACAAACCTCTTTGGAGATGATGGACACACACGGAATTCTCCATGCATCTACATATTTATCCACCCATCCACCCAGCTGTCCGTCTATCATCCAACATTACATCCACCTGTCTGTCTGTTTATCCATCGAAATCTCTATTTTTGGTAAGTCAAAGTACCACAAAGGGTTATTGTTCACTTTTTGTATTTAGAACTGGCAAAAGCACGTTCCGTAGGCGACTTATGCATGATGTTGCGCGGAGATAAGATATGGTTTCCATATTATTTTATTATATATTTATTATTATTATTTTCATACAGTGAATTTTGATAAACTACGTCTATAGTAGCACGGGTAGAACGAGTCTGTTTTAGCAGATACCACCCTGGATGCAACAGGGATGTAGTGCTTGCATGATTTCTCAATTAATCAACTTCAGAGCCGTTGTTGCTCTGGCATGCAAAATCTTAAGTGGATACACACGCGCGTGCGCAGACACACACAGACACTCACTCACACTTACAAACACACACACACACACACACACACACACACACACACACACACACACACACACACACACACACACACACACACACACACACACACACACACACACACAATATATCGATATATCCTTCCATCTCTAATTATTGATCTGTTGTATATTTATTCAATATATATCAACATATCGATCTTATTATCTGTCAATCCCCTATTCATCCACCTTTGTCACGGCTTATTTGTCCAAATGAGTGTGTTAACGAAACTCACCTTTTCTAAACATAGTAATATCAACACTCCTAAACTCCAAACAGCCAAAGAATGGAAAGAAGGACGTGGGTCTAGTTATTACAGATGGCTACATAACTATATCACACGGTCTGTTCGTTTCACTCAATTTAGTAATTTCCCCTCATACAAAACCGCACACTGCCACAATTCTCAGGATTTCACCATGCGAGAATTTTAGCGAATCACCACAACGAAATGGTGAGCGTAAAAAAGGATCTTGGGATATTGCATTAATTCAATTTAATGCTCCTCTCGCTCTCCATTCCTACCTTTTGACGCATCGCTCGTTGATTCCCCTCCTTTATCTGATTTCTTCGCTGTCTTCTATAAAAAGGGCAATAAGCAGCCTTCATAAAATACCTAAACAGTATTTGCTTATTTATTTGGCTGCTTTTAATTGGAAAGTTTCCTGGTGGGGTGCTTGTTTTGTGTGTTGTTTTTTTGTCTTTTTATTGTTGGACTGCTGACATCAAAGTGTTAATTTCATGGAGTTCAACTAGGACAAGTAAGTACTTGACATTAAAAAGAAGGAAAAAACAAAGTTGAGAAAGACTAGTTTTATAAACATGGTGAAGCTAGCGCTAATGCGCGGCACCAAACAGTGGCGATGCTAAAGATAGAGGTGCTAACAGCAGCGAAGAGCTGGAGCAGGATGTGTTGAGAGGACGTTTAAGATCTTTAGATCCTTAAAGAGACACCACTTCCTACCCACAACTCACAAGGTCACATTGTTTCCATCAAAATCCGTTGGCCTTGGATGCCTTCATAGAAACTAACGGAAGGGTTGTGATGTGTTTGGAAGTTTAAGCACGGGACATGATGTATCTGTAGCCTGTTGGTGGTTAAACATTAGTCTTATAGAGCTACACACACACACACAGTACACACACACACACACATAAATGTCCTACCCACACACATTGTCCTTCGTTTTCACAACACCAAAACCCATAAAAATGTCACTTTAAGCAGTGCAAGTCCAAGCACTGGTGCCAACTCGTCATTATCTGGTGGCTCTAAACTGTCAACAGAAGTGTAATAAACGTTCAAAATGCCAGGCCGGCTGCACAATAAAGGCAAATGGAGAGCGGTGCTGATGAGAAACAATACCGCGGAGGCCCAAAATGGCAGACGAAAATGTCTGTTTGGATCTCCCACAGGGTCGCTTAACAGCCAGTGTCCTTGATCACAATCCCTCTCCGAATGGAATAACTTATCCAGAGTGGGCTGAATAATAACAAGCTTTGCTGTTGTGCACATGCACTATGTTTGTGTTTAAAAGTGTGTGTAAGTCTGTGGGTGAGTGTGTGTGTGTGTGTGTGTGTGTGTGTGTGTGGGGGGGGGGGGTTGGTGGGTGCGTGTGTGTGTGTGTGTGTGTGATTGGGTCTTTGTGTGTGTGTGTGTGTGTGTGTGTGTGCTTGTGTGCGTGTGTGTGTGCGTGTGTGTGTGTGTGTGTGTGTGTGTGTGTGTGTGTGTGTGTATGTGTGTGTGTGTGTGTGTGCGTGGAGTGTGTGTGATGCGTCTTGGTGGAGATCTAACAAGGTTAACTGATTGAGGTCAAGGCGGGAGAGTGTGTCCACCATTACCGAGAAAAACAGTAGACGTAAGCATTCTACACAGTTAGCAGTGAAGCAACGCATATCTAATCGATTCTCTAAACCAAAACAAATACCTGATCTACAGCATCATGGACTGCCAAAAAAAAACAACCAACGGCATCATTACATTTATAATTCCAGGTGAAACTAATTTACTAAAAGGAAAGACGTAATATTAACTTGCGCGCTGCGGTGGTATCCATGCAGAAACCAAGCGAGATGTGGTTTGCGATGGACAAACTGCAAGCAAAAAAACGAATGCGGGCAAAACAAAAACACTTTGGGAGTTGAGTGTGTGACTGTATATTAGCTCTGTGTTTGTGTTTGTATGTGTTTGTATGTGTTTGTGTGTGTGTGTGTGTGTGTGTGTGTGTGTGTGTGTGTGTGTGTGTGTGTGTGTGTGTGTGTGTCTGCGTGTGTGTGCATGTGTGTGTCTTTCACACATTTCTCCCTTCACGCTATGCATTTCACCAGTGTTGACGTTTTTTCAAACAAATCTTAGGCTTCACGGTTGTGCTACTGTGTTCATTTATCGGGCATATGTACACACACACACACACACACACACACACACACACACACACACACACACACACACACGCACACACTCTCACATGCACACACTCACACAATGTGCACCAGTGTGAAAGCAAAGGGCTCCTACTCTGAAATGTATACAGGCCAAGTGAGGTTTTTAAGCATGTGTGTAAATGAATATGCTAAACCATTCTACGAGAGTGCTGTCTTTGTTGTCTTCAGAACAACAAGGCTGAATTCTTAATCACTCCCAACTAGGACGTATTCCCACAAACCTTTTCTATACAATCCAGAAAGGGTACTTTGTTCCGTCAAGGCTATCTGAAGTTAAACGTAAGCCATTTTTAAACATGGCATCTGTCCTGATCCTGATCTCAGTTCTTCCAGAGTTACTTTTACTGCCTTATGACTTATCTGTTGGGTTGCCTTCATATTCACAATTTGGTTATAAAACAGTGAACTTTGCTTTTGATATTAAGAAATAACTAAACGTTTGTGAAAAAATTAAGGTATAACATAGTTCATAACCATAATCGCACCATTTTCTGTTTTAACCAACTTGTGATAGTGCGGTGTTCATTCAAAACAACGATCCAATCACAACGTGCCTCACATTAAATTTGGTTGGTAGAACCAATCAATAGCCCTGGTTTCCACCACATGTCCAAAAGCAGATCTAACCCAGTACAACAGGCCTGCATTCATTCTTATCGACCCCATTCCTTCCCAAACCAAACGCCATCCTCTTGTTAACCAAGATGGATTCCAGCATTTAGAATCAAGTGGAGTTTAATAAGAACCTGATGTTATGTGTTATAGGGATGTCACAGATTAACTGTGGTCATGGCATGCAGACCACTAGAGATGCAGCGGTTGTGATCGTTTGATATTATGATAGTCCCTCCTGATTCACAGCGATCAATAAGTTGACAAAGTTGACTCCCCCTCTTTGCCCTCTCTTTCTGATGGCTCTCCGGTCGGAACTGTAAACAAGCATGCATACACTTTCACACCCACAGACACACACACATAATAATTGCCGTTTAGGACTGTAATTGTGATGGCTGCATGGATAAAGTAATCTTGACAAGAGGAAAACAAAGCAAGGATGTCTCTAGTCTACATACTGCAGGCCGGTATTACGCAGTGTTTTATTGTGCTTTCTTTCTTTTGAGCTACTTATGATTCAATGTCTGCGTGATCCTCCATCAGACACTTTATACAAAGTAAATTCAATTAAATACAGACCGAGGACCGGGTAGGGGTTAGACAGCAAATATAGATCCATGTAATCAAGAAACAGAATGAGGGTTAGGCAGTACCCCAGGTTCAGGAAAGGTTTCTGGGTTGAAAGACTTTAGCTATTAATATGCTACCGCTATGTTCAAATATATGCTCCTATACAGTATAAACCAATAAGTCACTTAGCTTTAATCAAAAGCAACTCACAGTGATCCAGATCCAGGTCATTACACAGGAGGTAGGGGGAGGGGCATCTCACTCAATGGTCCCATCGGGGATACAACCCATAATCGGAACCTTTGGCTGGGATTCGATCCCCGTAGCCGCTTCACTATCCTGACCTGGTAACCTTATGTTGCCTTACTGAGATGCAGCTATAAAGATGATAAACAGGCCTTGGTGGGAGGATCCAAAGCCTGATATCTCCAAGGGGAGACAGCCTGGCCGCCAATCCGTCCAGACGTCCACAGAGAACCTCTGAGTGGAAAATCAGTAGAACAAGAACAGCTCCTCTCTCTGGGCCCCCTGTTCCCCGTGCCATCACTCACAGTTTTATTAGTACGCCCTCCATTCCTCTCTCTCCTCCCATCCCCCTCTCATTCTATCCCTCTATCCTTCATCCCTCCATCTCCCCTTTATCCTTCCCCCTTCATCCATCCCCTCACTCTATTTATCTCCCACGTCCACATCGGTCCTTCTCTCTCTAACTCTCTATCTGTCCTTCCCAGCTCTTGGATGGATTGTCCTCAAAGCCAGCTCTCTCTATCTTCAGACCCGGTCGATACAGAGGTCAGGTCGGCTCCGGTCGCCCGCTATTGTCTCTTTATTTCTCTCTATATCTCCAAATCTCTCTCTCGCGCGCGTTCGCTCTCTCTATCGCTCTGGCTGTCCCCAAGTGGCTCATTCTGTACCTCGCACTGAAGGAATAAACTTCCTTCGGTACGTTATGACTTCATCTCTTTACAAAACAGTACCCTGACCCCGCCTCCTCCTCCTCTTCCTCTTCCACCACCTCCTATCAGGACGCCACTCTGTCGCTCTTTATCTCCTCTTGCCCTCTTTCCCGCCCTTTTGTAGCAATTATCTCTCTCCCTCTCTTGTAACACACTCTTTCTCACTAACACCTTCTCTCTCTCCCTCTCCTTCTCCCTATCCCCCCCCCCCCCCCCCCCCTCTCTCTCTCGTACACTAGAATTTGCTGCAGGCGTTCAAGTAGACCTTTTCTGTTCAACAGCAGCGGCGGCGGTCGGGGTTAGGTTGTAGCGGGGTGAGAAAGAGTGTTTACTAGTGGGAGGATGAGATGAGAGGGGGTGGTGGGCTGTACATGACCCTGTCCTCTGCGTTTTCCTTTGATGGGGAAGGAGGGGTAAATCCGGCCTGATCCTCGGTTACGGATCAAAACGCTTTTAATTGCCTGTGCTCAAGGACACTATAGGGAGGGGAAGGGAGAGGTGTGTATGTGTGTGCGTGTTCATCTGTCTGCATTGTCTGTGTGTGCACTTAAACATGTACATGTACCTCCCTTTGGTGCCTTTTTGTTTTTAAGGCGCTTTATGAATAACTTGTCAACTTGTGACTTGTGTCGGCGCGACACTACGAATGAGATCCTGGTCGTCTTGAAGTCATATGGCCCTTATCAAAGAAGTGGTTCATCTCTGGAGATTTCTGAAGCAATGGCGGCTGTGGAGTGTGGGCGGTTGATGAGCGGTTAAAGCACCCTCAACCGCACACTCCACAGCGGACATCTCAACATGGTGGAGACATCCCTCAGTGGTGTCATGGCCTGCGCAGACTCTTCATTCCTGATCTACGTCAATATTGAGTCTCCTTCCCGGCACACACACACACACACACACACACACACACACACACACACACACACACACACACACACACACACACACACACACACATACACACGCACACACCATTGACTCATGCCAACTTTGCGCCCATTAACCCACGCCCTCGCGGGGAACAAGGCGATCCAGCGCCGGCAGGAGTTACTAAAACACTCAACAACCCTGCCCTTCCACCCCACCCGGGCCCTCATCGTCCAATAGGCCTGTATCACCCAGCAGGCCTCTCTCGCTCTCGCTCTCGCTCTCGCTCTCCCTCTCCCTCTCCCTCTCCCTCTCCCTCTCCCTCTCCCTCTCCCTCTCTCTCCCTCACTCTCCCTCTCCCCCTCTCAATCACTCCCTCTCCCTCTTCACCACTTACTCACCCCCCTTTCTCCCACAACCACTCTCATTTACTCCTCTCTCCCCCACTCTCTCTCTCACATTCTCCCACACGTTATCTTGAAGCACACACGCACACACACACGCACACGCACACACACACACACACACACACACACACACACACACACACACACACACACACACACACACACACACACACACACACACACACACACACATTAGCCCTGCTCCACTCAGCTCCACTCAATATTCCCATGTTTATGAAATACAGACATAAATACAAATTAAAACATGAAAGCTCTTTGTGTGGTCGATGGCACACCATGGTAATAGGTCGAGCCGACACCCGGAGGGGAGGGGCTGGCTATCAACCATCCGTCTCTACTTCCTTTTATTTTTGTCCACCTTCCATTCTTCCCTCCTTTCATTTCTCTCACCCTATTTTTTCCTTTTTATTTCTCGCTCCATCCAGACACCTTCTCTTGCTGGTGAGCCTTCCATCCCTCTCTCCTTCCTCCCCCCTGCTACACCCCCTCCCTCCTTCCCCGCCTCCATCCTTCCTTCAATACCCATCTCTCCTTCCATTCCCCCCTGCCTCCATCACTCCTTCCATGCATCCATACCTTTCTCTCCTTCCATTCTTCCCTCCATCCATCCTGATTAGCTTTGTCGTCCATACCTCCTCCTCCTCCTCCTCCTCTTCTCTCCCTAACCATCCATCTGCTACCGGACGGTCCCCCCCCCCCCTGCTTACCATCCTGTATGCCTACGTCCTTACGTCAGTTACCCGGGGACCTTGTCTAAAGAACCCTCCACAGCCGTCTTCCCCTCAGCAGGATCCACCTTCTTGATTTATTACCTCATTGCTGTCCCCCTCCCCCTCCCCCTTTAAAACGAGCACACACATGAATGCACAGATTGGCGCAAGTCGGGCATGCTCATAAACACACACAAACACTCACAATCATTTGCTCACGCGGTTACAAAATCGCCAAAGGTAAACAAAGTGTGCAAAGAAAAAAAAAAAAGGGTATCACTACACAGGCACACTATATTCCTGCCACTGCCACGATTTGTTCTTCATTTTTCATTGCCTTTAAGGGAAAACGTTCCACAATTTACTGTCTTAAACAATTAAGGGATTGGAAGTAAGTGAAGGCCATTGAATCTCATTACAAAAATCTCCACATCCCAAGTTATCATTAGAAGCAGCCTCAACTGCATGAATGAGCATTGTCCATTCACCCATCCATAAATCAATCAAACCATCCATATAGCCACCCAGATATCCATCCAACCATCCATATATCTATATGTCCAGGCATCAATGTATCCATCTAACCATCCATATATCCATCTAACCATCCATATATCTATGTGTCCATCCATATATCCATCTATCCATCCATATATCCATCTAATTATCCATGAATCCATCTAACCATCCATGTATGTCCATCCATATATCCATCTAACCATCTATGCATCCATATATCTCTACATCCATCCATATCCATCCATATATCAATCCAACCATCCATATGTCTATCAATGTATCCATCTAGCCATCCATATATCCATATATCTATCAATATACCCATCCATATATCCATCTAACCATACATATATATCCATATAGATATATCAATATCTATACATTTATCCATATAACCATACATACTGTGCATCCATATATCCATCCAACCACCTAACCATCCATACATCCATCCAACCACCTGTCTCCCATCCCTCCCCGCTCACCTGGAGTTGGTCATGTCGGTCTGCCCGCCCTGGCTCTTCTCCAGGCCCAGCTTGGTGAAGATGCCCACCAGCACCATGATGGCCACCACACCGCAGATGATGTACACGATCATGTGGGTCCGGTCCCGGTCGGGCTCCTCCTGGACCTCCGTGACGGGCGCCGCCGGCTTGCCCGTGTTGGCCCAGACGGGCGTGTCGTAGTTGGAGCAGGACGTCTGGTCCAGGCTGTGTATCCGGAACTGGCAGCAGAAGCGGTAGAAGCAGGAGCCGCAGCAGAACATGTAGATGCCGGCGTTGCAGTTGAAGGGCGGGTCCCACTGGCCCATGACGTCGAAGTATCCCCAGCAGCGGCTGCCGATGGACGGCACCGAGGCGTCCTCCGACTCGGGCGTCGGCGTGGGCTTGACCAGCGCCGCTTCCCCGGCGGCCGAGGGCACCGCTGTCTGGTTGCCGTCGGCGCCCAGGCTGGGGGCCTGCGCGGAGACCAGCCCCGAGGGCTGAGAGTTCCACCCGCCCTGTAGCGTTAGCCCCAAGAGGATCACCATGGAGACGCTGAGAATGAAGGAGTGCGGCGGCGAGGAGGCGGCCATCTTTGATTCGATTCGATCTTGCTAGCAAAAACAGTTCACACTTGCAGCAGGTGGAACGTAGCGTAGATTATGTGCTGTTGGAGCTGGTCTGGCATGGGCCTAACCCAACCGAAGGGCCTGGGTACGATCACGGCAGCCGGGGGGAAGAAGGGTGAAACAAAATGGATGTCCTCTTCAAGGCCATAAAATGCACCCAGATTCTTTTTTTTTCAAAGATTTGAATACATTTCCAAAGAGACTGAAAACCCCTTGGTGGGAAAAAAGTGAAGCTCTTGCATGGGCCTCGACTCACGGCCAGTGCCTATAAAAAGAGAATAGAACATAAAAAAACAATAAAGAGAATTCAATTACAACGTAGGTGTTATCGGATCCCCCTTTGAGTGGCGTAGCTCTAACAGACAGGCAAGTAAGGGTGAGGGATGTTTGTGGTAGGCTCTCGTCTCCTAGACATTCGAACAAATCTATCTATTTCAACGTCCGCCTCACCTGAGCAAATTAGTCCCTTGTGGGAACCTACCGTCATGCACGAACACAGGACGGTGGTTGTGTGGTTTGTTTGTGGTGAATGTTGGTGTGTGTGTGTATGCGTGTGTGTGTGTGTGTGTGTGTGTGTGTGTGTGTGTGTGTGTGTGTGTGTGTGTGTGTGTGTGTGTGTGTGTGTGTGTGTGTGTGTGTGTGTGTGTGTGTAGGTATACTTGTGTGTCTGTGTGAAGACTCAAGAGGGATAAACAAACTGGGAACCATTCACACACGGCAAACAAAACGTCACCTTTTCACAAATCTGTGTGACATCAGCAGGCGACCGAGGTGGGCCTTCGTCAAAACGCCCAAATCCTCAGAGAAGTCTTGGACGGGGTCCAGTCTAAGAAGACTTATCACCAAGGCATCAACCCTTCTGGAGGCATCTCCAACGATAAGCTGTTGTGTGTATCTCGAAAAAGATGTCCAGGATGTCAGTGTTCTTGAAGGAAGATTCTATCAAAAACCTAAACAACCAAACTGTCAAATTTGCTGGGAAGGAGCCATTGGCTGCTGGGGCTTCTATTGTTCCGGATCAGTCCACACCTGATTCTAATGTCCAGGACAAATGATGAGAAAGCGATGCAACACTGGTGGTGATCTTGTCTTGTGATCCCTTTGTCTCAACCTCTTTTACTTCTTTTGGATTAACTGGCCTCTTTAAGGCTGCAGCTTTCAGGCTCTTGGGTATTTTCTTGTTTTGTGCCAGGCATCTTGTTGGCTAACCTTTCAAAGCCCAACCTTGTCTCTCTCTCTCTCTCTCTCCACACAAAAAAACAGATGAGTCCTTCTTCTGTTGTGTACCCACAAAGGATGTCCTCACAAGGTTAGTGAATCCAAAACACAGCTGAATGATATAATTACACTCTCTGTGTCAGCAAGCGGTTGAAGTTTCAATGATAGTTGGACTCCCCAGTTTGATGATGAATTCAACCTGAGGTAACCATTCACTCTGTTGGTCTCCCTCACTCACACCCACGTGCACCAACACACGCACACAACAATCACACACACACACGCACGCACACACACACACACACACACACACACAAATAAACAGACCCGCTCTAAGACCAGCTCTGAAAGTAAAAAGCTCCACCGAAAAAAACAAGTCAGTGGCTATCACTGTGGCTCCAATTAGGTCCAATTATCGGGGTCCCTCTACGGCTCCTGGACTCCTGTTGAGCTCTTGCACCTTAGCCCGAGTGCGGGGCTTTTGTAGTGGTCTCGTCCTCTCCGTAATGGAGCTAAGGGGAGGAGGTTAAGGAGACGGGGAGAGAGGAGGGAGAAGCAATGGGGTAGGGGTGGGGCGGGGTAGGGGGGGGGGGGGGGGGCAGAGTTACGTGGCGAGAGAGCCCAGTGGAGTAGACCGCCGATGGGCTAATGCGGCGAGACCCCGCGTGTCCGTCTACACAGCGACAGGGGTGGAGTAAAAGGCTGGGTGGTGGTGCTGGTGGAGGGAGCTGGGGTAGGAGGGGTAAGTAGGAGTTGTGGGAAGGGGGGAGGTTGGAGAAGGGGAAAGGTTTTGGAGGAGGGAGTGCTGGTGAGTGGAGGGGGAATGACAAGGTAAGGGAGGGAGGGAAATGGGGAGAGAGAGAAAAGAGGTTGGGGGGAGGTGGGAAAACGTCAAGCACGGTGAGCGAGACGAACAACAACGGCGCTGTCCCACTTTCTGCAGACGACTCGGACTCGTTCCGGAGTAATGCTTTCCTTCTTTTTTTCTACCAAAAACGGGTCCTTCCTCTTTTGGGATTTTTACAACGCAGTTCTTCTCATCACTTCTCTGTTTACCGACACATGATCCATTCTTTGCCCTCTTTCATTGTTTGTTTTGGATCTTTTTCTTCTCAACACTGTCCCTCTCTCTCCTCTTGGGCTTTCACCAGGTCTCTCTCTTCCACTCTCTCTGTCACTCCCTCTGGTATATTTACCACCTGCCACCCACACCTGACTGTTTTCTTCCACAGCTGGCCAGCCGACTCTACAAAGCTTTACGTGGACTTGTTACGCACAGGAGTGACGTGGAACTGGCAGGCGGCCAGTGAGGCATGGAGGACTCAAATCCTCCAAAGATCAATCAAATTAGCACAGAGAAAGTAAATATATATATATCTTAATATATATATATATATATATATCCTGTTTTCAGAAGAAGCCTCCTGGGAAATGTAGAAGATTGCTGCTATTGTGGTTTCAAGTACTCAATACATCTCGGAAAAAGAAAATGCCAGTTTCCAAATGCAGCAAATTAATTTTCAACCCTTTTTTCTCCCAAACAGCATATGGCAGGCACAATTAGAAGCATTTTTAATGCTTTAATTCTTTACTAAAAATTTCCAAAACAGCAGATCCTTTAAATTAGTTATTCAATGGACTCTTTTTAGTTTGCTTTCAACACAGTCCGTGTCCATCAGCTGCTTCTCTGAAAACAGGCATAATTTGATATATATGTATAGGAGTTTTATATATATATCATATGTATGTGTTTTCACTGGGGCTCTGCTTGGTGCTCTGCCGCTCCAAACACAAGTGGGGAGAGACGGGAAAATCTCAAGCTTTGTTGTTGTTGTTGTTGTAGTTGCAGCTGGTGGTTGTAATATTCCATTCTCCCTTTCAGTTGGCGAGTCCTGCTGTCGGTTGGTCTCCTCCGGCGGCGTGTATTCCGATTGTTTTTAGTGTTCTTCTCTGTTCAGCTTGGCGGTGCGCGTCTGGGTCTGTGTCCTAGCGCTGTGGAAAGCCGCTGCGTCTGCCGTCTACTGCGCTGTGCTCTACTGTGTTCTCTCTCTCTTTCTCTCTCTCTCCCGCTCTGTTGCTGCCCCTCGATCACACGCGTATACTCCACCCTCTCTGGCTCTCTCTCCCTCTCTCCTGATCGCAGACCCACTCCTCCCCCTATTTTTTTTCTCTCTCTTTCTGTCTCTCTCTCTTTCTCTCGCACACACACACACACACACACACACACACACACACACACACACACACACACACACACACACACACACACACACACACACACACACACACACACACACACACACACACACACACACACACGCACGCACGCACGCCCGCTCGATCGCTCTTCTGTGATCAAATGAGCGCACCTCTCATTCGCTGACTCTCCCCCCCGCCCCGTCTTCTCTATTTCTCTGACACATTCTCTGTAACATCTTTGCATCATGTTTGCAGTATACTTAAAAATCCCCTATTTTAATAGTTTTGGATCCTTTTTTCTCCCCCAATCCCCCTACCTTACCCCAACCCCCTGGCTGCAACCTGGCTCTTTCTTCCTTCCTTTCCTTCCCTCTCACTCATTATTTAATCTCCTTCCCCCAAAAGCACTGTCAGCTCAACAGATGAGTTTGACCGAAACGTGTGAATATGTCTCTGTGTGTGTCTATGCGGGTAAGTGTGTGTGTGTGTGTGTGTGTGTGTGTGTGTGTGTGTGTGTGTGTGTGTGTGTGTGTGTGTGTGTGTGCGCGTGTTTGTCTGTGTGTGTGTGTGTTTGGTCATATGTGTTCTTGCGCGTGTTTGCAAGCGAATGTCTGTGTGAAAATCTGCGTGTGTATGTATGTGTGTGTTCAAGCACATGCTGCGACGTGCACTAATACCTCTGCAGCTTGCGGTCTTTGTGCCAGCGTGCCATAAACATGTGTAGTGCCGCAGTCTGTCAGGGAGGACTTGGAGGAAGGGCGAGAGACAGAGAGGGGAAATGAGGCAGAATGAGAGAGGGGAGGGAGGGATGAGAGAGAGGGGGGGTTGAGAGAGAAATGGATGATAGATAGTAGGTGGGGGAGAGAGAGAGAGAGAGAGAGAGAGAGAGAGAGAGAGAGAGAGAGAGAGAGAGAGAGAGAGAGAGAGAAGAGATTAGGGCAATGAGAGGCGTGACAGCAAAGCGTGAAAAATGTTGCAGCATCTCTTCAGATTAGTTAAATGTGAGTTACAAACATTTGCTTGCCGTCCAATAAGAGGAGCAATTTAGTTCCTCCATGTATGATCAGTGCATCTTTCATCACAACCCCTCCCCCTTCAAGTCCTTTTGAATATTAATTGACATATCAGTGAATTTATGTACCGGTCATTAAAGAGCTGATAGGGCAACCCATAACACAAACAAACACCCATACCCACGCCCACACAGTGGCCGTTCCCTTAGATTACAGGAATGTCTCTATTTATCTGTTGCCAATGGATGAAAAGGGATTTGACATGGACCATGCCTCAGATTGCACTCAAAAAGAAGAAACAAGTTCCGGTTTCTTTAAATGTTTTGAAGACTTTCATCAAGGGCCAGGTATACTGGGCGCTTGCCTCCATAGCCTGCAACTGTTAACCTTGTGTATCTCTACTAATAAAAAAATGTCCCCCTCGAATGTTCACACTGAAATGTTTTATTTGTTGATTGTGGACTTAACACGGCCTACTGTGCTCTTTTGTCATGTCAGGAGATTCTCTCAAATGGCTCTCCTGGTAGAATAAAGGTAAATAAAATAAAGAACACACCAAACCTACTGCATACTGTGAGAGCGCACCTGCACAAAATGTGTTGTCCTAACGTAAATCATGTGCACATACAGCATCCACGTAGGAACATATTTGCATGCAGGTCAGCATGGGTAAAATTGCACACATGGGGACACATTCAAGGCACAGACACAATGACACGCACACACACACACACACACACACACACACACACACACACACACACACACACACACACACACACACACACACACACACACACACACACACACACTCACACACACACACACACACACACACACACACACACACACACACACACACACACACACACACACACACACACACACACACACACACACACACCCATTAGATTCCTCGGTGTAGCTGCCTCAAATCTCTCAAATGTCCCTCCATCAATCTCTTCTCCCTTTGGCTCTCCCTGGCATCCCTCTCCATCCCTCCTCTCGCTCTTACTCTCTCTCTGTATCCCTTGTGTAAAGCTTGGCATCGATTGTAGGATTCAGGACAAAAAGGTGATGTTCCACGAAATACAAGCAGACACACACACACACTTACACACACTCTCTCACACAAACAAACACACACACACACACACACACACACACACACACACACACACACACACACACACACACACACACACACACACACACACACACACACACACACACACACACACACACACAACAAAATGCTCAGATATACAAATCCAGACATACACATAACATTGCAATAAGTAGAATACAACCCCAGCCGGAGACAGTGACACAGGGAGGAGGAAGAGAGAGAGAGAGAGAGAGAGAGAGAGAGAGAGAGAGAGAGAGAGGGAGAGAGAGAGAGAGAGAGAGAGAGAGAGAGAGAGAGAGAGAGAGAGAGAGAGAGAGAGAGAGAGAGAGAGAGAGAGAGAGAGAGAGAGAGAGAGAGCAAAATGGAGCAGATAGTGGGAATGAGAGGCAGAGTGCAAGAGGCTATCTCCTGATGTGTGTTTTTATACGTTGGTAACACTTCACAATAAGGGTACATTAATTAACCATTAACTAGCATTAGAAATGCAGTGATAAGCATCAATTAACAAGGTACCAGTTGATGGTCTGGTAATCATTTGCTACTATGTTTTCTAATGGTGTTCATTATTTAGTATGGTAAGGAAAAAGGTTAAGCCTAACCCAATTACCCTAACATTTACCCCTATGCTATTTAATTTGATTAATTAATGAATGGTTACTAGAGCATTACTTAACTGTTAATTAACTGTTTGACTTACGTTAATTATGATTGATTGCTACCGTTTTGTTTTTTTCCGATGGAGGACTCTCTCCTTTATCATCCTGTCTTTAAATCCTCGTTTACCCACAATCCTCCTGTTGCATTCAGCAGAAAGGTCATTGCAGCAGCGATGCAGTGGTGCGCGCTCTGGTCGCTTGGACCAACAACCTCCTGCCTCTCTCTCTTTCACCCTCATTGTCGACCTCTGCTATCCTCCCCTTGACTCTCTCATTGGTTTCCTAGTATCCAAGTCAATGAAAAAAGAAAGGGAGAGTATGCGTCAAGATTATTGTTCCCTTCCCTCCCTGTTTTTTTTCATTCTCTCCATCTTTTTTCAACGACTCCAATCCACAATCCAGCAGGCACACATCCATATTATTGGTGTCAAATTGTTGGTCCTCTTCCCTCCTACCTCACATCCACCTATCCATCTGCTGATCCTTCCATCCACCCACCCATCCACCCATCCATCCACCAATCATGTTTATTTCCGCTTTGTGCCATGTGTCGCCAAAAAAGCCTTCCTGTCAACCACAGTCTGTGTCTCACACTGGAATGCAATCCCCCCCCCCCCTCATCTTCAGCCCATCTGTCTCTCAATCTATCATTCTCTCTCTCTCTCTCTCATTCTCTCTCTCTCTCTCTCTCTCTCTCTCTCTCTATCATTCTCTCTCTCTCTCTCAATCTATCATTCTCTCTCTCTCTATCATTCTCTCTCTCTCTCTCTCTCTCTCTCTCTCTCTCTCTCTCTCTCTCTCTCTCTCTCTCTCTCTCTCTCTCTCTCTCTCTCTCTCTCTCTCTCTCTCTCTCTCTCTCTCTCTCTCTCTCTCTCTCTCTCTCTCTCTCTCTCGGTTTATAAACGTCATTCACTCTAGATTAGTTCAGGCTTCTGGAGGGAAGACGAAAGATTTATGGGAAGGTTTATGTGTGTGTGCTTGTGGGTGTGTCTGGGATTGTGTGCAACAAAATATGTGTGTCTATCAGTGTGTGTATGTGTGTGCTTTTATGTAAGATGGCAGAGGGTGAGGGGGACAACAGGAGCAGCATTGAAATGAGAAAGGGAGAGAAAGAGGGAGGGATCTGTAAGTTTCATGGTCTGATTAAATGGTAATGGAATTAAAATGAAGGCAAGATGCAGATGCAGAAGAAAAAGCGGTCGTCTACCAAATGACTTAGGAGTGGGGTCAAAAAATGTCTAAAATAAATATAAAAACTGAGAAGATGGCGGCGATATATTAGTAAACGCTTTAGGCGAGAGCTATACACAGAACAAAATGCTCTGTAGCAGTCAGCTTAATATTAAAAAAATGTACAACAAAGGTCAGGAATCATTTAAATTAAAGGATTACATTTGAGCAAAGAGCTACACTGGCAAAACTCAATGGCTATTAATTAAACAGGCTCAAAACAGAGAATAAAATCGGTAATTTCCCTTATCGCAGAATAGCAGGAAAAAAAAAAAGCATCCAAAATTCAACACAACCAAAACTGAAAAAGGAGTCCAGAGGGGAGTTGGGCCTAGCCAGTGTGGTTTGTAGCTTGATGTGATTCAAGCCCCAATAGACAATATACACTCTAATGGCTGACTGACATGCATTTCAACTGAAATAAAGCTGTTCCAACAATGGCTGCCTGCCCTCATGGACATACCACCACCAGAGCAGAAACCTGCCATCTTTTGTGTACTTCCTTATCCGACCTTCCGGTCCCACTTTTAGAATTTCCCTCGATTACCAATCACTCTCTGTAGCTTCGCCTGCACACTTCACCCAAAATCTAAATCCTCCAAGTTTATGGGGTGGACAACAAGAAGATTAGATCATGGGTATTTATATGGCTTAACTGGGAATGGATAAGCTTTTGTTCAAACGTTATCTATATGATATGGTGCAACCCTGAAAATGTTCAAAGTGCCTTACCCTTTTTTGTGCAATCAAATAAATTGATGCCAACTGCTGCACAGGAAAGACAAACATGGCAGGGCATGGTAATGCAATGCTTGATACAACACAAAACTGCTAATTGCAAATTTAAAACAGCTGGGGAGTCAGTGTAACCCCAGGCATATGAAATCCGAACACAGACACACACTGAGCTGACTGAGGACCCCTACAGGCCAGGGGAGGATCTACAGATATGACATGATGTGCCAGAGACAGACGGGAGAAACAAAGCGCAGGTGTGACAGAGATTATACTTTGGTTTTGATTGGAAAGCAGAAACATACACACACACAAACACACACCGAACACACACAGACACACACGTTGGTTTATGAGAATTTGAAATCATATGCACGTACATCCTCAACTCTTGGAGTTGTATTGCAATATATATGGTATAGGATGCTTCAATACACACACAAACATATCTATTTGCATTGAGATTGCTGTAAATCAAGTAAAACCGGATGGAATAGTGTAAAAATCGATGTCCTCACCTCTCACATCGTTTCAAAGATGGAAGTGCCTTGGCTACAGACAAAGGCTTCAAACATGAGTGGAGTGCACAGGCAGTGACTTGTAGCGTTATCCTGGTCTAACACAAAACAATTTCCGCTCTCCTACTTTCTTTGAGCTGTCCACAGCAGTTAACAGTCGCCGGAGCGAGAAGAATAACAACATGACAAGGAGAAGAAAATGTAATCAAGACAGATTTCCATCAGAACTCCCTCCCTCTCTAGCCCAATAACACATCAAATCCCCTCCCCCTCGCTCGCCTCTTGCCACCATGTCGATGTAACGGAAAGGGATATCGCTCCCACCATAGTCCCACCCTCTCTCTCATCATTTGGAGCAACCCGTCCCAGGAAATCCCCAGTGGGATGAGAATGCTTGGGAATGAGGTTTAAAATAAGTTAATAAGTGTAGTTAACTTTCAACCACTGTTAAACACAGTGAATCAGCCAATCAGCATGCAATCTCACTCTCAACCCCAGCCAATGGGCTCTCATTCTCGTAATTGCCTAACAGGAAGTTGTCAGGCCAACAGCAAATAGGCAACCTGAATATAATCCACTTTGAGGGCGGGACATCTGACCCCCTCCGACAGTGGGACAGCCTGTCAATCACCATGATGAAGGCAGACAAGCAGACAGCCAGCCTGTGGTTCTGCTGGGAGGTTCAAAACGGCCCATCAGTACAGTATAATTTATACTAAATGGATCATCCATCTTCCCTCTGCATGGGTGGACTGTGGCATTATTATCTGTGTGTGTGTGTGTGTGTGTGTGTGTGTGTGTGTGTGTGTGTGTGTGTGTGTGTGTGTGCGTGCGTGCGTGCGTGCGTGCGTGCGTGCGTGCGTGCGTGCGTGCGTGCGTGCGTGCGTGCGTGCGTGCGTGCGTGCGTGCGTGCGTGCGTGCGTGTGTGTGTGTGTGTGCTATGCCTCCATCCTTCCTAGTGTGTGTTTGTTGCAATTACTTTATCCGTCCTTGGTTGTATTGTGTGTGTGTGTGTGTGTGTGTGTGTGTGTGTGTGTGTGTGTGTGTGTGTGTGTGTGTGTGTGTGTGTGTGTGTGTGTTGCTATGTCTAAGTATCTCAAAGAGAGTTGGAAGCCATCAAAAGGAAGAAATAATAGTGAAAGAAAGAGCGAAAGATTGATGGACCATGAACGCACACGAGAAAAGCATACATGATAAGATAACATTTTTGAAGAGGAGAATGGAAACTCAAGAACATATGAGGGAGGGCAAGATGAAAGAGAGTCTATGAATACAGACACAGACTGAAAGAAATAGAGACAAACAAGAGGATAGGACTATACTTTGGGTGGAAGAGGGGTGAAGGGAGACATCATAAACAGATCATATCAATGTTATGGTGTATCCAACACACATCATGAGGCCAACTGATGGTGTGAGAGAGCACAGTACAATTAGTACCGTGTTTTACTAGCATGTGCAATATTGTAGTATACAGTGATTTTGATTAGAACAGGTCATATGAGCACCCACGCAAACACACACATATCTATGTAGTCTATATATTTATATACGTACACACTTGCGTGAAAATTGTTGTGTGTGTATTTATACACTCTGTCAGAATGTGTGTCATCCCATGTGCATGCGTGCACTGCTGCGCGCCTGCGTTTGTGTTTGTACTTTGAATTTGTACCGCATACGGGATTAGCCTGGTTACGGAATGACGTCTCGTCCACGGCATCTCGCTCTGCGCTGGTGGATGACTCACACACATGACCCCGCCTCCATTCCCAGATGACATCATCTCGTTTGTCTCTCTTCCCCCCCCGGAGTTGCCAATCACACGCCAAAGTTCTACCGCCCTTTAAACCGAGCCATATCCGGCTAACGTCATGCTACGACAAATGCGCCATGACTCAGCCATGGTGGATGTGCTGCAGAGCCAATCACCTCATGAACGATTACACAGTCGTCGTTTGAATTTACTAGCCTTAAATACCCAGGCTGAGAGGGCTTATATTCTATTTAGTAACAACAACTATTGAGTCATTTAGCGCAGTGTTTGTGGAGCGGTGGCTACTGGGTTGCACTCCAAAAAAGAACTATAATTAGGCCTAAATGAACTGACTCTTTATATTTTTATTTTTATGTACCAAATAGGCCTACTCATTGACCCATCAGACCACGAAACAAGCTGTCAACTAATAACATGTCACATCAATCACAATCTCTGCTTGAAAACTGCACCCAATTAATTTGGACATGAATTTTAATTTGACAAATAAGGTTCTGTAGATATATTTTCTTATTTGTCCCCAGATAATAAGGGAAAACTACTGGCTTGAAAAGTAATTTGAGATGGATGTCATTAATCTGCAGGTTTATATCTTGCTTAGATATGCCTACAGTTTAGGTTATACATTGAGGTTTGAACCCAGCTGCCCATTTTTCAAATAAGATTGTTGGATTTTTTTATCATTCAAAAAGGGTATTGTGTCAATTTGGTTCTGGGTGGGGCATGATATCTTGAATAGTGTAGCTTCCACTAGTTTTAAATCTAGCGAGCGAGATTGGGACGGAAGAGTTATATCGGGTATCATGGTTCTCATCCCACCCTTAACACTAATCTAATGAATCCAAACAATGCATATTTTTCCTTAGACAGAACTTCCATTCCATATTGCCATCAGTCCAGCTGGCACTCATTTAAAAAAACATGGGATTGAGTGGATATATTTACAAAAGTACTTTTAAAGTTTTTTCTTCCATTTTTCAGTCTGGCAAGCTGGAAGAATACCAAAACAATAAAAAAAAAAGAAAATAAAAAAAAGTAAGGAAGGAAGAGCTTGGCATCCAGTGTTTAGGGGGAAACTAGACACACCTCTACGCGATAAGCATGATTAACAGAGTCCCGGTGTGTTGCCTGTGTTGGTTTGATTTACTGTAAAGAAAGGCAGGACAGCCTTGTGGTTGACTTGGTGTTTTGGATGTTTACGACATGTGCACCTGGATGTATACTTCAGCAAGTAACCTAAACCCCTTACTGCTTCAAACTACTAACTAGTGCTTTGAATAAAAACCAACCCTAACCCTAACCCTAACCTAATTAGTAAAAGTGTGTTTATGTCAAGCAAACCAGCAGGTATGGCATCCACAATCTTAAATAAGTGATAGGTAACCTTGCTACCGACTCCTCCAGGAGGTCCAGTCATTTTTATTTATAGAGCACATGAAAGAAAACAGTTAGTTCTCTCAAAGGGCTGTACAGATAGAAAATCTGCTAAGTAGATCCATACAAATGAAAAAATCTATTGGCATCAAGTCGATGTAGTAGTATTCCGCCAACAACAGATGGAATGCCCAGGAGCACAATGGTTCCTTTCCGAGTAGCTATACATAATTGATGCAATTATTTGAATACCATCCTTTTTGTCAGCCTTTTTTTAAATCCCCATTGACGGAAACAATGATCTAGACATTCTACCATTCAGCTGGCGAAGTCACTTGACCTCCGAGCCACTGGTAACATTATCTGTGGGCGGGTCTGAGGTTACAGCCGTGTTTGGTCCATTACCTTATTATTGCTGTTTGTTTACAACATGATATCAGATCCCGTGGAGATAGGAAGCCTCTACTTTCAGCAGGATATTGTTATCTCCCAGACAGGAGACTCGCGCTAAAGCTGTTCTGTTGAAAGACATCAAAGACGACTGTAAGGGTGCGTGTGTGTATATATTGGAGTGCGTGTGTGTGTGTGTGTGTGTATGTGTGTGTGCGTGTGCATGTGCGTGTGCGTGTGTGTGTGGGTGTGTGTGTGTGTTTGTGTATATTCTTGTGTGTTTCTGTGTTTCTGTGTATGTGTGTGTAGGGGTGTGTGTTTGTGTGTGTGTATTTTTGTGTGTGTGTGTGTGTGTTGCTGTGTGTCTGTGTGTGCCCGTGTGTGTATGGGTGAGAATGAGTGTGTGTATGTATGTATGTAGGTCTGTGTCTATATGTGAGCAAAAGGGAGAGAAAAATAGATACAGAGTGAGTTGCACTTGCATGAGTTTGTATTGCCTAAACTGACAAGCTATTAATGTACACACACCTGCATACACACTCCACAAACGCTAGCTAGATAACGTAGCATTTCATTCTACAATACATTGCACTTTCTATTTTACTCATTTCTTGCATATGTTTTCTTTTACTTATCTATTATTTTATTTTATTGTATGACAATGTTTATATGTGAAGCACTTTGAGTCTGCCTTGTGTATGAAAAGTGCTATATAAATAAAGTTGCCTTGCCTTGCCTTGCCTACAATTGTGCAGGACCACACACTCGATTTTGGGTTTAGTTTGGTAACATGTACTAGTATCCCCCATAGTGACAGTAATGGGCTCCTGACATTAAGCAATCTGTTTGTCGTGCATGATTATTGTGTGTCATACTGTGTGAAATGACTAAATTATAGAACTGTCAGCCTTGTCTCAATGTGAGCTCAATTGAGTCTGCTGTCAAATAAAGTCATCCGCAAGGTCTTAGAACCTGCGTCAGTCCTTTTTGTTATTGTTTGTATTTGTGAAACAAGCTTGTATCCTATTCCTTCCTTTCTCTCGATGCGCTTATTGGTCATTCACTAAGACGGGCCATAATACCAGTCAGATAAGGCTGTTTCGACACATTTTAAGGTGGCATACGGTCAGCGGATTTGGATTAGTTATTATTTGGTTATGGGCATTGGCGATTTTGGGTCAGAATTATACAGTGTATGTGGGAGGGGTAGGTAATGTGATGTCAACCGAAGAAACGTAGTCGAGGCAACTGCGAAGGTGGGTTTTACTTGCATGTTCAGAGAAGATATAACATGCTTAATATTTATGTTTGCTGCAAAAAGTGTTGAATCAAACCACAATGCATTGTTTTGTGGTTGGCTTCCGAAAGTTGGTTAAGATCAATTCACACCTAAAGCGGAAAGTATTCAAGTTACCATTATACATCCAGGGGAGAACTTTAACAACTAAATGTAATCTAAACAACTACTTCAGCTCTTCTGGGGATTCTGTGTGGCTAGGATACAGAGAGTGTCTTCCCCACTGGAGAATATACTGTCTGGA